>NC_133284.1:54720290-54846348 GCF_005239225.2 Populus alba | reverse complement strand
CCCAGTCCCCAAACCCCCGAACCCCGAACCCGGAACCCGAACCGGAACCCGATCCCCGAACCCCGAACCTCGAACCCTGAACCCTAAAACCCTAAAACCCTAAAACCCGCCCTAAAACCTAAACCCTAACCCCTAAACTTTTTTTTGAAATAAAAGTTAAGTTGTATAGATCCAAAAAAAGTACATGATACGAGAGGTATATCCCAAGTATTACAAATGACCTAGAAGGCAACAAAAAAGGACAAGCTTGTACATCGAAGAAAACATACAAAGCAATATAACCCCCGTTCAAACGGTTGAAATAGAAAATAATCAAAACTCTAAATAAGATCATCTCTCAAACTGGAAGCTAAAAAAGATGGTGCCAACACGATGAAGTAGCTACCCGATTCTTTCATCTCGGGGATATCCTTCTTTTTTCTCCTATAACAGTGTAAATCCAGTGTCATCACATCCAACAGATTTGTGCAATAGATATAGATTCTGGAGAATGTGCTCGTGATCGGTGTATCTTAGTAAATTTATGGGAGGTACCTGAGATGAGAACTGTTTCAGAAAAGAGCAAAGGCCATTTGCTTACTAGTAATGCACATAGGCAATTCTAGAGGCGATGTCCGAACATGGTTGTTTGTGGACAGTGTGAGGAGGAGTTTATCGGGTTAACATCACCAAGATCAATGGCTTCAGCTGACTCTCATCTGAGGAATCAGAGGCTGATCATCTGTATCTGTCTCATTCTAAAGATCTGTATCTGTCTCACCTGAGAATCTGATTCTTCAGAGGACATCTCATCTTTGTTTGTGGCTAGAGAGGTAATGGCATTACCTTTATCCTGATGACTAGTAGAGGCATCAACGTTAAGCTGCTTATCATCTGTGTTAGTGGCAGGTGAGGCATTACCTTTAACCTGATGACTAGGAGAGGCATCACTGTTAACCTGCTTATCAGCTGAAGGCTGACATGAGTGACCAAAAACATGGTAATTTTCACATCTCTTCGGCTTCCATTCATAGTTCACATGAACTTCTCTGATAGTATTGGAGAACTCAAGTTCAAATTTGTGAACAAATGGTAGAGATGCATCTACCTCCACACACAACCGCGCGTAGTCTAGGCGCTTACATCCAAGTGTCAACTCATCACAAGAGAGTGGTTGGCCCACCATACTGGCTACCTCACTTAAACCCTCTTTTGTCCATAAAGGAAAAGGTAGATCATATATCTGAATCCATACTGGAAGTTTGGTGATCTTGTTCATGTCGAAGACAAACCCAGAATGTCATTTCTGAAGAATAATAGCTTTCCCACCAAACATCCAAGGACCATTTTCAATGACCTTTTGTAGCTCATCTTCTGTTTTGAAACGAAACATTGTAAATCCATTGGCCAAGGATGTCACATCCTCAAGGCCGAACCTCTTCCATATCCTGTGAGCAATTGAATTCATAGCAGAATAAGGAAGCTTAAAACCAGGAAAAAAACCTACTAGGCAACGATGCCACACTGCAGAAGACTTCTCCCATAATCCCCTAGTCATTTTGGTCAGAGTGTAGACAACAGTTCAGTGCACAACATAACCACATCTTGGCTTCATCCAACGGTGGTTGCCGTAGATATGGCTGTCGGAGCACCGCCCCTTTGTATCTTTCCTCTCTAACCTCTCTCTAGCTTCTCTCTCTAGAAAAGCACCCCTAAGCCCTAAGCCCTAAGCCCTAAGCCCTAAGCCCTAAGCCCTAAACCCTAAACCCTAAGCCCTAAAACCCTAAACCCTAAACCCTAAACCCTAAACCCTAAACCCTAAGCCCTAAAACCCTAAACCCTAAACCCGAAACCCTAAGCCCCAAACCCGAAACCCCAAACCCCATACCCTAAAACCCTAAAACCCTAAACCCTAAACTTTTTTTTGGAATAGGTAAGATGTATATAAAAATAATGTTCTTTACATGAGATCTAGGGGCATACCCCATGTAGAAAATAAAAACAAAGAAATAGAAAATAAATTGGAAAAAGATTAATGCATGGTTGTTGCGTGAACAGGTGCCATGTAATTAATTTTCTACCAATGTTACTGAGAAAAGAAACGATGGAAAACCATGCAAGGCTTCTACGTGAACAGTTGCAAAGTAATTAATTTTCACCAAAATTGGATGGAGCTCATATCAAGCAAGGTGATTGTTGTCTCGGCTGTTGGGATCCAGAAAGCCCCATATACTTTTGATAGTAATTGGAATTCTGTCTTTATGTTCCATAGTAGTAATATGCAACCTGATATGTTGGAATATAGCCTCAGCTATGCTTTATGGGGACTGAAATTTGTTGTTGAAGACTCGATTGTTCCTCTCATGCCAAAGAAAGTACACTGTGTTTGATAGCAGAAGTCTTGCTATAAGATGAGTGATGTTGTTTTTCTTGTAATATGTTGATGATGCCCAGCGCGTGAGGTGCTGCCAAGAAATTATCGGCCATTGCATGTTGGCTTTGGCATTGACTGTTTTCCATATAAGCTGTGATGTTCTGCATTCAAAAAACAAATGCTCATGTGTTTCTGTAAGGAGGCCACATAATATGCAGGTGTTGTTCTCTATTATCCCATATGAATAAAGTCAGTCCATTGTTCTTAATCTACCAAGACATGCAAGCCACACTATGAAAGACTGTCGTGGTATGTGGCCTGGAAACCATAACAGATGGTGCATGTTGTTGTGTGGCCTCTTATCACGTAGTAGTTCCCAGGCAGAGGAAATGGGGAATATCCCAGATGGGTGTCCCTTCCACACGTAATGATCTTCTGTATGGATTGTAGGATTAAATAGAATAGAGTTCCACGTTGCATTCAGTATAGATATGTTCCATGGGAAATTCCATTGCCCTCCATTGATTATATCTGAAACTTTCGTTGTCCATGGTAGCCCTGTGGAAGTGAGAGTTCGTATTGAATGAGAATCAATGAGTCTCTTACCATCCAGTAGCCAGTAATCATACCATAGAGATGTTGCTGAGCCATTGCCAATATTGGTGATAAACCAGCCTCTACACCAGTCCCTACTTTGCAAAATTTTCCTCCAAGACCAAGAGGGATTAGATGGGATATTAATGTGCCATATTGATCTGCCACGGAGCAAATGTGTTTTTACCCAGGATGTCCATATAGATTCACTGTTTGTGAGTATACGCCATATGTGTTTGATTGTGGCTGCCCTGTTCCAGACTTTTAAACGTTTGATGCCTAAGCCTCCTTCTTTTAGTGGGTAGCATACTCTCAATCTTCTTTATGGTTGCTCCTGGTAGTATGAATATTGATGACCAGTAGACTTGAATGGAAAATAGAATTGAGTTGATCAGTTGTAGCCGGCCCGCATATGTAAGAGAAGTAGATGTCCACAATTTAATTCTTGTAGTTATTCGTTCAACAAGAGGTGTGCAATCTGCATGGGTAAGTCGAGTGGATATGAGGGGTACACCGAGATGTCTTACAGACAAAGTGGTCTCCTGTATTCCTAGCAAGCCTGCAATTGTGTTTCGCAAATTGGCATCTATGCCTGACATATATAACTTGCTTTTGGAATGGTTTATGGATAAACCTGAGAAAGAAGAGAATTTTGCTAAGCTTGATTGCAAAACCTGTATGGAGTCGACATCAGCATGGCAGAAAAGTACGAGATCATCTGCAAAACTAAGATGAGTTAAATTAGTTGGCTTGCATCTCCAATGATGCTTGAATGCTGGAGTTTGTGCTGCATGTTGAAGTATTCCTCCCAAACCTTCCATAACCAGGACAAAAAGGTATGGCGACAGAGGATCTCCTTGTCTAATGCCTCGTGTTGCTTTGAAGAAACCATGCATATCACCATTAAGGCTAATGATGTAATGAACTGAGGTGATGCAGGTTGTAATCCATTTGACCATCTCCTATGGAAAGTCGATTGCATGAAGACTGGCAATGATATACTCCCAACTAACAGTGTCAAATGCTTTTTTCAAATCAATCTTCAGAGCACATCTGCCTTGTCCTGTGTTGAGATGATAATTATGCATGAGTTCTTGCGTTAGAAGAATTGCATCAGAAATGCTTCTGCCCGGTAAGAATGCAGATTGAGATGGATTGATAACATCGGTGAGAGCTTCCTTTAACCTGTTAACAATCAACTTTGATATGCATTTGTAGAGCACATTACAGCATGAGATAGGTCTGAAATCATTCATGCATATAGGATTTTGCAGTTTTGGGACCAGTGCAACTCTTGTTGCATTGACACACCGAGGTGGTGCATTGTTGGTGAAGAAGAACCGGACTGCTGCTATAAAATCACCCTTGATAATATCCCAACTCTTTTTGAAGAAAAGAGCATTATATCCATCCGGCCCAGGTGACTTATTATTAGGAATTGAGAACAAAGCAGATTTAATATCATCATTGGTAATAGGAACGGTGTAAGCTGTCCTGGAAGCTTCGGATATTCTGTTTGGGAATATATTCTTAACATCAGCAGTTTGATTGCATATTGGAGCTGAGAGTAAATGCTTAAAATAGGAAGTTGCCATGTTCCCTAATTCCTACTGATCATGTATTATGTTGCCATCCTCATCCTGCAAACAGTGAACTCTGTTTCTTACCTGTCGGTGCAGTAAAGACTTATGGAAGAAGTTAGTGTTCTGATCTCCTAGATGTAACCACTGAACTCTAGACTTTTGCTTGAAGAAGGATTCTTCATCTTTGCATAATTGAATGTATTTTGAGGCAAGGTCTCTTTCAGTAGCTCTTGCATCTTGTAGGGTTGGGTTCTCATCAAGAGTGTATTGCGCTGCAACCCATGCAACTTTAGCTTGGGCAACTCTACTGCTGATGGAACTTGTATAATGTTTGTGTAGTTGCCGTAGTGGTCTTTTTAATTGCTGCAATTTTGTCGTCAGTTGGAACATTGGATTGCCAGCTACAGGGAGGGACCAAGAGTCTTGGACAATGGAGAGAAAATCATGATGGTCAGCCCAAGCATTCAAGAAATGGAATGGAGTTCTGCGAGGGTGAGTGGAGCTCTGAAGATGTAAAACCATTGCACTGTGATCTGATATGGTTCTTGGCTGAAAGGTGGCATGTGCTGCAGGCCACATTGTAAAGAGATTAGTATTGCCAAATATCCAATCAAGTTTCTTTTGAATTGTATTAGCTCCCCGTTGACCATTATGCCAAGAAAATTTGAGGCCGGTGTATAGAACTTCTAGTAGCTCAGATTGGTTGATGCATTCATTAAAATCATCTTGATAACGAGGCTAGTAATTGTCTCCTCCCGTACGATCACTTGCTTGTATAATGGCATTGAAATCGCCTAACACAATCCAAGGGATACTAGCAGTAGAGGTACTCTGCTGATTGATGTAATCCCAAAGAGCTAGCCTGGCAGCTGGAGTGTTATGACCATATATGAATGTGATTCGAATAGGTGTAGGAGAGCTTACTTGAGTGACCTCACAAGTCAACCATTGTGAGGCTGAGTGTATGCATTTGAGGTTTAATTTCTGAGAATTCCATCCAACAAGGATTTGGCAAGTTGGGGAAGAAGTTATGTTGGAGCAGTATTTCCAATATGCAGGAGCAAGATTTGGTTCAATGGAAGCAATGTTAGCAGCTGCTACCTTTGTTTCCATGATGCCAAAAAGATCAAGATTATTGTTTTTTACCCAAGCATGGGCATTTTTTTGTTTATTGAGGCCATTTAGACCCCATATGTTCCAGCTTCCAATTATGAACATTTATTCTGATTATAAACAACAGACAGCAAACAAGTTAATGGCCCTTGGCCTCCTTGCGTTTATGGCCCCCCTTTTTTTTCCTAACTGTCTTAGGAGATGGAGAAGGGGATTGAGACATAATATCCATGCGGGGTGCTGAAGTTAGTGAAACGTCACCCAAAATTGCTATAGCAGCAGAGGAAGTGTCACTAATGGTTCGTAATGAATCCATTTTACTCTCAACACATGCATTAGTAGTAAGGTGGTGATGATCAAATGTAGAAAATTCATTATCTGCTGCTTGGCTAGATTCACTATCATCCACTGAGACATGTGGAAACTTGCATGGGATTATGAGTGGGTAATGGTAAGGGTAGTGGGGCTTGGAGCAGTGGTATTGGGGGTTCATTTGGTGTTGGTGCTATTTGTGCTATGACTGCAGTGTTGGGGAGGGGTGCTGGGGATTGGATGTGGGGGAGTTGAGTAGTTTCTGGTATTATGGGCAGATTTAATGTGGCCATTTTGGGAGGCTAGACAAGATGCTCATCAAGAGATTTAACAGTCGTGGCTGGGATGGGAGATAATGTTGGGATAGGAGACTTAACCATCGGGTTAGGAAGTGAAGGTGGGGCATTTGTGGTTGGTGAAGAGGGTGGGTTTGGTGTTGATGGAAGAGGACAAGAGTGCCCAAAAATCTGGCATTTCTCACAACATGATGGCTTCCACTCATATTCCACAGTAATAGTGATAGGTTCGGGTGATAATGGATAGTCAATCTCAAAACTATGTGTAAATGGAAATGCAGCATCAATTTCAACACACAATCTTGCATAATCTAACCTGGTGCAGTTGTAGGTGAGTTCATCGCATGACAGTGGGCGGCCAACCATGCTTGCAGCTAAGCTCAATCCTTGTTTAGACCAAAGGGGAAAAGGCAAGCCATGTAGACGGATCCACACCGGTAGAGTAGATATTTTGCTTTTGTCAAATTTAAACCGAGGGTGCCATTGTTGAAGGATTATGTTCTTGCCTCCAAACATCCATGGTCCCTTTTCTAAGACCGCCTGCAATTCCTCTTCAGTTTTAAACCGAAATAACATGAAACCATTTGTTGTTGTCATGACATTCTCAAGGCCATATGGACGCCAAACCCTAGAAGCAATTGCATTCACCGCATGAAAAGGCATTTTAAAACCTGGAAAGAATCCAACCATGCATCTTGTCCATTGTGATGTATTCTCCAAAAGCATGTGCTCTGTGATCTTAAGGCAATGGCCAACCGATTGTCGTGGGATGGGATCCAATGTGAATCTTGTGCTAGAGTCAGAAACACGAACTCTATCAGCCCACGAAGTAGTGGTGGATGTGGCCGCAGGTTTGGTGTCATGTATTTTGTTGGTTTGGTTTTTTGTGGTCTTAGCTGTTAACATGATGAAAGGGTTAAGGTGTTGTGGGTGAATGGTTTGTGGGAAAAATAAAGAAAAAGAAGAACTAGAACAAGGGTACGGTGAAAGGTAGTATAAAGGCTGTTTAATGGAAAGTTGTTCGGTCAAAGTGTAAAGTAAGGGTGGTAGAATGGATCGGCAATAAGATCAGCAACGATGAAAGTCACCGGCGGTCAGGCAGAGTCTTCTTCTTCCCAGTCACCAACAGCTTTGCTCTCACCATTTTTTTTCCCTCCCTCCCTAAACCCTAAACCCTAAACCCTAAAACCCTAAAAACCTAAACCCTAAAACCCTAAAAACCTAAACCCTAAACCCTGAGCCCTAAACCCTAAACCCTGAGCCCTGAACCCTGAACCCTGAACCCTGAGCCCTGAACCCTGAACCCTGAGCCCTGAACCCTGAACCCTGAACCAAACCCTAAACCCTAAGCCCGAAACCATAAACCCGAAACCCGAAACCCCAAACCCGAAACCGAAACCCCAAACCCCAAACCGAAACCCCAAACCCCAAACCCAAAACCCTAACCCTAAACCCTCAACCCTCAACCCTAAACCCTAAACCCTCATCCCTTAACCCTCAACCCTAAACCATAAACCTTAAACCTTTTTTTTTTTTGGAATTAGCACCGGGTATCCAGGCCGCTGGGCCTAACTAATCCCGGGGATGCACAGGCCCTCGGCAAGGAGTTTCCCGCAAGTACACCACGGTTAAATCATAGGCTTCACCCAAGTCCGATGGCCCCATGGAATTGATCACGAGGCAAGATTCGAACCTGGGAGCGTGGGAGGAGCACACTCCCCCGTCCCAGACCGCATCCCGCTAGGCCAACGCCATGGGGTTACCTAAACCCTAAACCCTAAACTTTTTTTGGAATTAGCACCGAGTATCCGGGCCAAAACCGGACTAATCCCGAGGGGGCACAGGTCCTCGGCAAGAAGTTTCCCGCAAGTGCACCACGGTTAAATCAGGGGCTTCGCCCATGTCCAATGGCCCCATGGAATTGTTTGCACCAGGGAAGACTCAAACCTGGGAACTTGGACAGGAGCAAACTGCCAAGTCCCAGCTCTTATCCTCTAGGCCAACCCCATGGGGTTCCTAAACCATAAACCCTAAACCCAAAACCCAAAACCCGAACCCAAAACCCTACACCCAAAACCCGAACCCTAAACCCCAAACCCTAAACCCCAAACCCTAAACCCCTAAACCGTAAACCCTAAACCCTAAACCCTAATTCCTAAAACCCCCCACCCTAAACCCTGAACCCTAAACCCTGAACCCCTAAACCCTAATCCCTAAAACCCCCCCACCCTAAACCCTGAACCCTAAACCCCGAACCCTGAACCCTGAACCCCTAAACCCTGGACCCTGAACACTGGACCCTGAACACTGGACCCTGATCCCTGGACCTGAACCCCTAAACCCTAAACCCCTAACTGTAAACCTCTAACCCTAAATGTTAAACCCTTGTAGTGAAATCCATAGCAAAATAAGAGCGAGTAAAAGGAAGAGTAAAGCTATAGATAATTTTGAGAACCTTAGAGGGATAGGAAATATTAGCCAACGATCTTATGCATGCTCTTTGCTCCTAATTTGAGGGATCCCATTCTCTATGCCTTTGTTCTATTTTATGATTGATTTCGACTATGCAACCCTCATCCAAAAAAGGATGTGTGCAATCACCAATGATGTGTCCCTCTTATCAATTTGTAAAAGGTTTTGAGAATGTTTACCTTGACGCTCAACAACTTCTAAGATAGGGTGCCCTTTAGTGAGCATGATGAGATCAAGTAGTTGGGAACGGATATCAAGGGCTTGGAAAACCGTGAGGCAAGTCTCGATGTCTAGTTAAAAATCAGGATTCCGGAGAAGGAAGCCCTATATCAGAAAGATCCCAACCCAAAAGGTTATGCTGGGCTAAATCCTAATGTTGGTTTAGAAACCTGTCAAGTTCGTCATTGTTCGTTGTTTCAGGTGATGTCTTCTATACTCTATCTTTCTACCTTAGGACATTGAGGACAATGTCTCATTTTGGTTGGGGGGAGAGGGTAGTAGTTAAAAAAAAAAACTAACTTACTAACTGTTTTTGCTATTATTAAAACCATTTGACAAAATTGTTATTAGGATGGCAGAGTAAGGAGTCAGTTTTATTAACTCTTGAGACGCATCTTAGTAACTATCCTTATTAGGATGGCAGAGTAAGGAGGAAATTTTATTGACTCTTGAGACGCATCTTAGTAAATATCATTACCAAGGTCTATCATAATACTTCTTGAAATATTCAGGTTTACAAACTCTTGCATTGTTATCACTTGATTCTGCTTATATACTCATTTAACAAGTATTCTTAAACCTTCATTTTCACACACACACTTTAACATATGATTATGGGTTGCACATTAGATTATTACATTAATTATGTTCTTTTGTTGAAGGTAACAACTAAGGGAGAGGGATAGTATATAATTTGTAAAAAAAAAAAAAATTGATAATATTGATGATAATAAAAACATAGATAAGTTTGGTTTCGTAGCCTTCCTAACCTAAGCAATTAAGCCCAAATGGGTGTTTTAACACCTAATACCCTAAAGTCAACTAACTTGGGAGTTATTGGCCTAAAGCTTGTTACATGGGTTAAGGAGAAAAGCTTAAGGGAATCAAACATTGCACTATCTACATATCAGTATCTGCAACCCGAGTTGTTAAGCTCATAGGGGTGTTTCAACACCTAATGCCTTAAGACTAACTAGTCTGGGAGTCATTAGCCTAAAACTCGTTACATTGGTTTAAGATACATTGTGTTTTAATTTATATGTGAATATAAATAAAAAAAATAAAAAAATAAAAAATAATAATAATAATCCCAATCCAAGGACGTAACCTTAAACATTTGAACATAATATTGTTTTCTTCCAACAAAAGCCTCATCATCTATGTTTTTATACATTAAGCACATAAAAAGAAGGTTTATTAATATCTTGTTTCAATAGTATGAAGCAGATATATATAAATTTAATGAGAGTTTATTTATCTAGATAGATTAATGGAAGTTGAATGATGAATGCCTTGCTTTGTGGAACTTGCAAATTGTTTTTTTTTTCTATTTTAACGCTTTGATTACCAGGGACTAGTAATAAGCTGGTTGGGGGGTGTGATTAGTACTTAAAAGTGCATGTTTATTAAGGTTTTATATCATCATTTTGCACTTGAAGTATCAATAAATCCTTAACTAAAGCATGTTTTATAATAACAAGTCTGATACTATAAAATGCCTTAATATATGGTAAATGTTCATCTTAAATACAGGCCTATCACATAAATCAAAGGATTGATTGATGAATTCAACTACTGAAATTGCAAAAATAAAAAGAGGGTGAAGCTTAGAAAAGAGATATTGGTGCAGTCCAAACTGGAACACTATTCGGTAATTGGGTTATATCTCGAGTTCTAGATGTTCAAATGACCTCAATGTTTTACACAGATTAAGTAAGACATAGGCCTACAACTTTCATGTAGAGACCAAGATTTAAAAAGGTCATTTTCAAGTCTAAATTATAGCAGCAATGGAGAAGTCCGAATCTATCCTACAGCCCGAACACTGTTCAGTGTTCAGCCCATATCTCGAGTTCTAGAAGTCCAAATGACCTTAATCTTTTTCTTAAAAAAACTAAGAAAATTTCCTAGAACTTTTATGAGTACAGGTGGCTTCAGTTATGATGTTAGCAATGATATTTTATTTAAACAAGAAGATAAGGATTTTCACCAAGTCAAGATGTGGCCACCCACTCAGCAATTATTCATCAAATCAATAGTTCCAAATTTTGGCCTATAAAAGGAGGCATTTGCAATGCATTCAGGAATCTTGGTGTTCAGATCAAGATCATGCTCTTACTCCTTTTCTTTATATTTTATAATGTTTAAGTTTTATTTGATGTTATATTAATCTCTTGTTTATGCTTTTCATTTCATTTCCTTTATTTGTATAATTATGTTCTTATCTTGTTTACTTATGTTTAGCTAAATCTATTATGTCAAGGTGAAAAGGTTACACTAATGGTGTAAGAATAAGTATAGTATAAACTTAACATGGACTTTAATGTTTGATATTAACATATTTTATATTTATTATCTTGCTTACTCTTAATACCTTGCTTGTTAAATGGTTAATCTAGATTTGTGTTGAACAACCATTGGTACAACAAATGTTTGGCTCTTTCATAGCCCAACCGT
The DNA here is from genome assembly GCF_005239225.2 of Populus alba. Classification (NCBI taxonomy): domain Eukaryota; kingdom Viridiplantae; phylum Streptophyta; class Magnoliopsida; order Malpighiales; family Salicaceae; genus Populus; species Populus alba. Next base: position 54,834,949 of record NC_133284.1, on the reverse strand, counting down.
ATGGTATAACCTACACTTGTGCTATGAAAGGAACTTGATTTGTTGTTAACATAAGTTATTACCATGAATACCTAATAATATTTACAAGTATTGGCATTACTCGAATAAGATAATTAATGTAATCATGTTAACAATTATAATCTGATTAGAACCTCCTTTGTGTGTAGTTTCCAGTTGAGTAATAAGAGTTTATACTATACTTGTTTGAAGTACCATTAGTGGATCTTCTAACCTTGACATTTGTTTTTATTATTGTTTAATCCTTACATCAATCTTACATCTCAAAGCTCTCTTTGTTATTGTTATTACTATTACTATTATTAATATCATTACTACTACTTTTACTACTATTATTAGTATTAGTATTAGTATTAGTATTAGTATTACTACTACTATTATTGTTGTTGTTGTTGTTGTGTTGTTATTTATAATTTATATAGTTAATCTCTTTGTGGTTCAACCCCGGTCTTGTCGGATTATTTATTATTTCAACACTCCTGCACTTGGAAGAAGACATCAAGCTTTTGGTCATGTCAGTAGACGACGTGGCAAGAAATGATGTCGTGGCAAATGACATAGATGCTCTGACATGGTGCTAACGTGGATAGGTTAATTATTTTACCAGCTTCTATTTTCTTGCTTCCCTAGTTTCGTGAATTGTAGTCGCTGCTGTCAGCGATGGCGCACGAAGCAGGGCTTTGTGATTCTGATTAGGTCCGGCGGTGCGAGGGAAGAGGCAATGGTGTCTGTGGTGTCGCTACTGGACGGAGACCTGTTGATTCGTTGTCACTATTGAAGGCGAGGGCACTGTGCATGGTGGCATTGCGGCTGGTGTTGCTACGGGGGTGTGGCTGATGGTTTGTAACACTAATTTGGAACCGAAGACAAAGAGCTATTGTGGCTGCAAGTTGTTGAGGGTAGTAAATCAGCGTGGACTTATGATCGTTGGCTATGATCGATGTTGATGTAGAATGGTCGATCGCTCTGTGGGACTGATGTGCAGGTCTTGTTGGTGGTAGGTCTGCTGCTATGATTGTATGAGGTACTGCTGATGGCGGGGCAGCGCTGTTAAGGATTAAGGATGAACAATGTTTTTTTTTTTTTGTAATCAGAACATTACGCTTTTCTTTTTCTTTCTTTTTTCTCTTTTTTTTTAGATCAATCTAGGGTTAAACATAAACATATGGATCGTTTAATTATAAGAACAATTAAAAGCCATGCTCTAATACCAAATTTGATGCGAGATAATAAATAATAAGAATTAAAGCAAGAAAAGAAAGAAGCTTTAGAGAAAGAAAGAAAGAAGTTAAAGAAGAGAAGAAAGGGGATTGGAGATATGCAAAGTCTTCAATATTTTCATTAATCATAAAAAATTGTCTCATAGAATGACAGAGGAACATATAAATAGTAAACCCTAAAGCATCTCGCTATTGGGCTCGGCCCATCAAATCAAACTGTTTAGCATAAATAATTTCAAATAAATAAAATAACAATAAGACAGGCCCAAATAGGCTAAATAAAATAACAATGAGATAGGCTCAAATGGGCTTAGTCTCCCAACCAAAGTGTGACAGGTTAGGCTATCCTACGTTGTCTCCGTCCATATACTCGTGTAGTTTGTGGTGTGGGTCTGGTGTCCCCACCATCATCATATTTCTTTACAAACAACACAGAAGCTCCCTAAGGTAAATTACTTGTATGTATAAATAATTTATCCATTAATTCTTGTAATTGAATTTTAACTTTACCAATTCTGCTGGCATCATCCGATTTGGTGATTGAGCTATTGAAGAGCATCAGGTAATATGTCAATAATGACTTCTACTTTCCTTTCTAGAAATACCCCATCAACTCATCCGGGAACATATCAAGGAATTCTCTCACTACTGAAATGTTTGATAATCAAATTCCCTCTTTTTTTTTATCTCCATGAACAATGCAAGGTAAGCTTCGCACCCTTTCTTTATCATCTTTCTTGCAGTCATGGCCGAGGTAATACAATTTGGAATGACATTTCGCTCTCATCTAAATATAAGTTTCCTACCATCAGTTCCATGAAGAGTTACTGTTTTTGCAAAACAATCCATTTGAGCTTTATTCATACCCAACCAATTCATCCCTAAGATGACATCAAAGTCATGTAATTTTAGTAGTAATAGATCTACTTTCAATTTATACCCATTTATAACCATTTGAACCCAATTTCCCCAGAAGCTTAATAACAACAATTGAGTGTGTGGTTCTAAGATCAAACAATACATGAACAAGTAAAAAATGTAATTGAAATGTACTTGTCATATGTCAAGAGCAACTCTGGTCTCATCATGTGTCATGTAATATACTCTACCCCGAGTCTAGGCCCCTTGTGTCCTGTCACTCTGAATATCAGCTCTATCTCTACTTCCACTATCCCCTAATAACATCTATTGGGTTGGCCTATCCACAGCAGCAAATTGTTGTTAACTCTAAGCCTACTGTCGCACGTTGGAAAATCCGCGAGGCATCGGCTGGCGATTTGTCGTCGTGTGTTTCTTGCTTTTGATTTGTTTGGTTGGTTCGTTGGAGTCACCACCTAGTAATTGATTGAGGGCTACTAGGAAACCTGATGTACTGGTCTTATCAGAGATTCGCGGGTATGGGACTGGTTGTGGTTAGGGAAGGTATTAGCACCCCTAACGCACCCTACCTGAGGTAAGCTGCTTTACGAATTTGACGTGTTAAAGAAGTTTTAATAATTGTCTTTTCATCGGATATTATAAATACAATTTACATATAAGTTAATAATTCTTAACCGTGATCCAATCAAAATATTAAATTCTTCTTTAATATTTGCAATTTTATCATAAAAAAATATATAAAAATAAATAAAACAAATACAAACACCCACATTCACTTTTACTATATTTTTTTGTTTCTTTTCTTTTGTTTCTTTTTTTTTATTTTTATAATTCAATAGCATAAATAAATAAACAAACACACACACAACTTTCTTTTTATTATTTATTTTTCATTTTTCTTTTCTGTTTTCTTTTACATCACATTTATACAAAAATAAAAATTCAAAACAAAAAAATAAAAACTACAAAAAAATTACAATAAGGGCCTTAACACCATCTGAAATTACATGAATGCCCCTCTGCAAGCCGGAACAGTGTTGAGCAAGGTTTCTGGCTGCGGGAACAGTGGCGGCGTGTGGACCTCACGCACCACCGCCACTGGCGGCGTGTGGATTCACGCGCCGCCACCAGAAAAAAAACAGCAACAGGGGGTCTGGATCGCCTTCTTCCCCTCTTCCTTTCCTTGCCGACGGTGAGGACCACCGTTACCTGCAATTACAGAAAACGCACAACACAGTTGATTTTATTTTTTCTTCTCCTTCTCAGATCTGCCCAGGTCTTCTTTCTTCTTCAGCTGGCAACTCTGTCGGAGGCGGGAGTGTTGGAAGTCGGAGCTACGAGTGGCAGTGGCTGCCAATCTGTGGGCGCAGCCGTATGGGGGCTGATTGATGGAGATGGGGTGACCGGTTCTGTGGTGTGCTGGAGGAACTCGGCCGCCGCTGTGATGAGCTCGGCCGGGTGGAGAAGATCAGAGGAACAAAAAAGGGGGGAGTTGTGGTGGTGCTGTTAGCCAAAGGAAGAAGGAACGGCTGAGGGGGAGAGAGGTCTGGTGACCGGCGGCTGTGGAGTGAGGGGCTGAGAGTGTGGCTATTGGTGAGGGAGAAAGGAAGAAAAAAAATAATTTGGGGGGTTTGGGGGGCTGTTTGGCCGGTGTGAAAAAAAACAAAGGGTGGGGGGCTTTGTGTTTTTTTTTAAGTAGAGTTAAGTTTAGGTTTAGGGTTTTTTATGTTTCTCCTGATATTTCAAAATCCCCCCCCCGCCCCCTTTTTGTGTGAGTTGAAGACCAATATTTATAGGTAGAAATATTGCTAGGTTTTCAAAATTGGTCCCTCAACTTCTTCTGTTTTTGTAAATTTTGATTTTTTCTTATTTTTTGAATTTTTTGAAAACGAGCAATATCGACGTCGACTCGATGAGGAAAATCAAAGATTTTAAAAATGACGCGTGAAAAGTCAAACGCGTTTGAAATACCCTTAAAAATTTAAATTCTTTTTTAGACGGCGCTGAAAATGCTAAAAATGATGCAAATATATTAAAAAACATATTCTTTTGGATTTTCAATGTTTTTCTCTATTTTTTGGATTTTTCTGAAAAATTATTAAAACATGGGTCCAAAATTGGGTAGCAACAGATGCCCCCTCTTTACAATGCTTATGAAGTAAAACTCCTCAATGTTTTGCATAGTAAGCTTTGTAAAGAAAAACTTGCTTTCTTGTCTTCTTAACACTATTGAATCCACTCATCTAAAGACCTTACTCTTTTTTTTTCTATTTCTTTTTTTTTTAACCTGAAATCCCATCTGACGACCTCATTTAACCAAAACAAAAGAATGTGTAAAAAATGATCTCATTGTAATGGGTGACCTACCCAAGTGGAAAAGATGGTCTCATTATGACAGGTGACCTACCCAGATGAAAAAAAAAAATATATGAAGTGCGGTCTCACTGTAATGGGTGACCTACCCAGATAGAAAAAATATGAAGAAGTGAGGTCTCATTGTCATGGGTGACCTACCCAAATGGAAAAAATATGAAGTGTGGTCTCATTATAATGGGTGACGTACCCAGATGGAAAAATGTGAAAAATGGTTTTATTATGATGGGTGACCTACCCAGATGGAAAGAATGTGAAGTGTGGTCTCATTGTAATGGGTGACCTACCCAAGTGGAAAAGATGGTTTGATTATGACAGGTGACCTACCCAAGTGGAAAAGGGGAAGAGTGGTCTCATTCTTATGGGTGACCTACCCAGGGGGAAGAATGGCCTCATTATAATGGGTGACCTACCCAAAAAAAATGGTCTCATTGTGACAGGTGACCTACCCAAGTGGAAAAGAGGAAGAGTGGTCTCATTCTTATGGGTGACCTACCTAGGGGGAAGAATGGCCTCATTATAATGGGTGACCTATATATATATATATATATATATATATATATATATATATATATTATTGCTCCCCAGCCTGATCATGCCCCCAAGTGTTCAATTCGGGTTTGGGGACGAGGCTATGTAAAGGAAGGTTTGACAATGAGTTTTTTTATGCAGAATTTTCGGAATTCCAAAGCTATTCCAAACACAAAAATCATTTTGACATCGATTCAAAGCAAACTCATTCTGAAAAAATTCAAGTGATTCCTATGGAGAGGTTATCAAAAGTGATGAAAACTTTTTGTTTTGGCTTTTGGTGAAAAATATACAGTGACATCTGGTTTGTCAAAAAAGCTTTAAATTTTAATTTGAGGGTTATTGAGAACCGATGTTCAAAGCATTTATTTTATTTGTGTTAATAATGATTTGGTTCGCATGAGAAAGCATTGCCTATCGATCCAGATTGCTTGCTTTTGATTAGAAAGGGCTTGATTAGGCACGTAATATAGGCTTGGCCTATTAGTTACGAAGAAAAAGGATATTTACAAGCTCAAAAAGTGTTTAGGGGATTTAAAGACTAAGGATCACTTGTGCTTGTTTCTTGACCTTTTGTCATTTGAATGTCTTTCAAAAATTATCTATCATGCCCCCTAGTGATGGGCTTGGGCCTTTTCTCTTTGCTTTTGTCTTATTCATATGGTTTTGAGCATCATCATTTTTTTTTTTTGCTCAAAACTTTTGGATCCTTTAGATTTTTCTTCATGCCCCCTAGCTTTGTTTGGGCACCTTTGATGATTGAGATTTTTTTTTATGCCCCCTAGTATTGCTCAGGCATTTTCAATCATTAAGGTTTTTTTTTATGTCATTGCGCTTGCCCCCAGTGTGGGGTGTGATCCTAGCCCAGGTTATTTATCTCAAGAAAAGCATTAGGCTCAAAAGAGAACTGCAAATGATATGTTTTAGCCTCGTGAAAAGATTATCAAAGATTGCCTTTCTTCATTTCAAAATCATGCATTTAGAATCGGTAAGCCTTGCTTTCATGCGAGTATGCAACGTGATTTCTCACTATTCATTCAAATAAAACTCAGCTTTTGGAGTCACTTCATGGTTGTTTTTTTTCTTCTAAGTGTATGGTTACCTTTCTAAAGAATCATCTGAATTTCCAGAACTCGTTTGTTTTGGACAAACATCAACATGATTTCTGTTTCTGTACTAAACTTTGAATTCCCAAAAATCCTTATCAACATATGCGATCATGCATAGTTTTGGAAGAAAAGGGAAACACACCCAAAGATTCTTGTTGTGATGGTTTTATGCTTAATGGTTACGCTCAATATGTTCTTTGTATGAAACAACAACAAGTAGGGGTGTTCACGGTTCGGTTCGGTTCGGTTTAGACTAAAAAAACCAACCGAACCGAATTACATTAATTTTGTGAAATATTAACCGAACCGGACCAAAAACCGGTTCAAACCGAACCGGTTGGGTTTGGTTAAATCCTGTTTTTTTGGCAAAAAACTGGGAAACCTAATCCCTTCATCTAGACTCCCCCAAATCCCCTCCTCCCAGCTCTGAAAACCCGAACCTTGACCCGCCAACCAAAAACTCCACCCAGTCCTTTGGCTCTCTCATCCAAACCTTAGCAACCAAATTTGAATCCGTCATCGAAATCTACAAGAAAGACCTGGACAAGCCATCGGTGGTATTGGATCCTCCATGTGGAAAATCTTTGTCCCATATGGCTAGAAAACAGAAACTATTTCAATCTTTTAGTGGAATTGATCAAATATGTGCCAAGTTTCCAGATGCTTGAGATAAAGATGACTTCGAGCCTTTAAATGTCCATCGCCAATCTTGCAAACAGCAGACAGTAAAAGCAAAAGGAGATTGATACACAAAGGGCATTTGATCTCTTCTATGGTTGCCCCACTACTTTTTGTATGTATACAGTTGCTTATCTATATCAAGAAATAGGGAAAGAAAGATTAAGAATTAATTGAGAGGGGAAGGAGGCGGCTTTTTTGTGAGAGGCAGGCAGCTGATGTTAACTGTTAGGGTTAGCTAACTATTTGTTGCGATGTCGCGGTCGCACAAATTAATTACCCTAGCTTCAAACACAACACACAAGATAGTATAGAGCAAGTAAGGGGTCGATCCCACGAGGAAGATTTAGTTCAGATTTTTATGCTATACGTTATGTAATTTGGGGGGGTTAGATGTTATATAGGCTAAAGAAAAATAAAACAGAAAACTATCAAACAGAATTTAATAAAATCAGAAAATTATCAAGAGAACAAACCTTGGTCGCAATCACACATCCACCTATAAAAATCAGAACTGATCCTTGAAACGAAATTCCAGTTTATATTTTGAATTTTTATCTTTTCTTAACGTTGGTTAATTAACGGGTCCGCCGTATAACTAACCCTAACCAACAAATAATCACAGTGTCCGCACTAATGATTTAATTCAATGGCAGCCTTAAGATCTAGATAAATTCATTAATCTTAACAACCAAGTTGTCTGCTTATGTTGCTTTGATCGAATGTTCTCCCTAAGATTAATAACGTAGATCCGCTACAATTATTAAACTCAGTTGCTTCACAAGTTCATATACCACAACTCCAGTTTTGATATCAAACTTAGCAATAAATTGTCTACAATAATAACTTAGAGTCCGCTCTAGCAAATAAAATAAACAATCATAGAAAAAATAAGCATAGAAGAACAAACATATTCATCATATAAACTGAAAAGAAAAGGTAAAATAGATCTCACAGTTCTTGAAATCCAAAGGTTTTCGTGTCCTTATAACCAAGAAAATGAGTTTAGCCTTGCATGTTTGTTGAACAACTAATCAAAAAGATGGAAGAATGCATGATTTAGGGTTTTTTAGAGTAGGGGGGCGTTTTTCTCCTCTTGGGTGGCTGCCCCCCTTATCTTCTCTCATTCTTTTTATATGCTAGGAAACCCTAATCTCTATTTTACAAAATAGTCCTCCCTTAAGTAGACAATTTACATTTAAGTAGTTCAATAACTATTTTCCTAAAAAAGAAGAAATAGCTTTGCATGAAATCTTCAAGCTTTGACTCAGAGGAGCTACATTACTGAAATAAAAACTTGGATGTCGGTTTAGATGCTTCAGAACGTAATCTGGACTCGTTTCTTCACGAAACCTGTTTGCTGGTAGAATTCAATTGTCATCTTTGAAAAATCATATCTCCCTCATATGACATATTCTTTGGCTGAAATTTGGAGAGTTTATAGGCCTTTGATTCAGGAATCCAAAACAATTGAGTTTACATCAATTGGACTTTTGTAGCTCTAGATATTCAAGTCGGAATGACCGAAGGTCAACATTGGCAGATTGCGAGGTTTGACTTTGAAAGCTGCGATTTCCATGCTCTTCCTTATTTCATTATCTTGCCTTAGATTTCCAAAAAGGTATGGATGTTAGCTTTTTAATGCCACTGGAATCACTTCATTTCAACCTTTAGAGCTCACGCTCTGCACAAAACATCGACTGAACGTCAAATCTGCCAATTACCTTCAATTTACTCCTTTTTGCATCTTTCATCCAAAAGTGCCTTCAAAACATAAAATAGAGAATATCAAGGCATTTTATATATAAAACATAGGCAAAACACTAGTTAAATGTGGGTGAAACTATCGAATAATATGGTTGCATCACTATTTATACCGAAATTTTCTATTTATTGTTTAGTGGGTCTGGTTCGGTTTGGGTCGGTTTCTGGTTCAAAACCGAAACCGAACAGGACCTGTTAAAATTTATAGTTTTGAAAATCAGTTTAATCGGTTTTTCATTTCGGTTCGATTTTTTCGGTTAATTTTTCTTCGGTTTTCTCGGTTAATCGGTTATTTTGAACACCACTAACAACAAGAATGAAGGTATATTATGAACACAGGAAAACACAAGATCTTATTAACAAGAAAAAGCTCATTTTACAGGGAAAGTTTTTTTTTTTTTAGAGCCAAATTACCAACAAAACTGGAACAGGTTGAAACAAAATTTTCTAGGCATGATCAAACTGAGGTAGTCTTTTTTTTTTTTTGTGCAAAACAAGACAGGCTCCATTCTGCATCGGTAGTGCACTTCCCCTTCGGTCATCCTTCCCACCAAAGCTTTTGCAGAAATACATGATTGTGTCGAGGCTCTTAACCATGTTTGCCCCCAATTTCTTCAGGCTGAGTCGTTGTTGGGTTTTGAACAAAGATGATAGGTCGGTAGGAATGAACTTTCATAGAGTTATTTTTCAGTATTTTGCTCGAGTAAGTTAGAGGCGAGTCATGCTTGTCTTCAGAAACTCCAACTCTTCTTAAAAATGGACGTTACGTCGAGCACCCTTTTAATCTTCCGTGTCTTTTTCATTCGAAGTCGGGTGTTGTAGACTCGTAGGGGACCTACTTTTCATTCCGGCGCATGCACGAAAAATGTATGAACATGTAATCTATATGATGAACTCGCCCTTCGAGGGGTGACAATATGGCCGTAACTCTTGTATGATGGAACAAGAATCGTGATTTTTGTCCATACTCTACAATGAAAATTTTTTGAGCGACGGCCATTGTGTCACCCACAAATCTTGAGTTCAAGATGCTTCAAGAAGGGTTTGCCCTTATGCAAATAACAATAGCACATACAACCTAAGGACAAGTTCTATTCATTATGTGAACATGGGTAGATTTTCTATCTGGTCTCAAAAGGGTCTCATATCTGCCTAGTGACGTTCTTCGTAAAGACAGTATGGGGGTGTTGCAAGGAATAGTTAAGGCACGTATACCCATCATTACCAAGCAGACACTCAGATATGAGTTGGATGTTTCACGCATCTGAACCCTGACCAATAGTCTTAGGGCAGATCGCTAGTTCCCCACCTAACTTAGAAGCTTGTGTGTGCTTTCAAAAATAAATACAGGTGATACATGAGATAATTCTATAAAATGGATGGAAAAAAATATTAACAAAAAGATAAAAATGCAAAAACTTAAACACATCAAATACACAAAGCTTAGTCCAATAATGTCAGAAACAGTACCTTCCCCAGTGGAGTCGCCATTCTGTCGCACGTCGAAAAATCTGCGTGGCATTGGCTGGTGATTTTTCATCGTGTGTTTCTTGCTTTTGATTCGTTTGGTTGGTTCCTTGGAGTCGCCACCTAGTAATTGATTGAGGGCTACTAGAAAACCTGATGTACTGGTCTTGTCAAAGATTCGTGGGTATGGGATTGGTTGTGGTTAGGGAAGGTATTAGCACCCCTAACGCACCCTATCTGAGGTAAGTTGCTTCACGAATTTGACGTGTTAAAGAAGTTTTAATAATTGTCTTTTCATCGGATATTAGAAATACAACTTACATATAAGTTAATAATTCTTAACCGTGATCTAATCAAAATATTAAATTCTTCTTTAATATTTGTAATTTTATCATAAAAAAATATATAAAAATAAATAGAACAAATACAAACACCCACATTCACTTTTACTATATTTTTTTGTTTCTTTTCTTTTTTTTTTTTTTTTATTTTTATAATTCAATAGCATAAATAAATAAACAAACACACAACAACTTTCTTTTTATTATTTATATTTCATTTTTTTTCTTTTCTTTTCTTTTCTTTTACATCACATTTATACAAAAATACAAATTCAAAAAAAAAAATAAAAACTACATAAAAATTACAATAAGGGCCTTAACACCATCTGAAATTACATGAATGCCCCTCTACAAGCCGGAACAGTGTTGAGCAAGGTTTCTGGCTGCGGGAACAGTGGCGGCGCGTGGACCTCATGCACCACCGCCACTGGTGGCGTGTGGATTCAGCAGAAAAAAAAACAGCAACAGGGGGTCTGGATCGCCTTCTTCCCCTCTTCCTTTCCTTGCCGGCGGTGAGGACCACCGTTACCTGCAATTACAGAAAACGCACAACACAATTGATTTTATTTTTTCTTCTCCTTCTCAGATCTGCCCTGGTCTTCTTTCTTCTTCAGCTGGCGGCTCTGTCGGAGGCGGGAGTGTTGGAAGTCAGAGCTACGAGTGGCAGTGGCTGCCGATCTGTGGGCGCAGCCATATGGGGGCTGATTGATGGAGACGGGGTGACCGGTTCTGTGGTGTGCTGGAGGAGCTCGGTCGCCGCTGTGATGGGCTCTGTTCGTTGCCTGGTTGCTGCTACTGGAGGAACACGGCATCGCTGCACGAGGATGGGGTCGTCGCTGTTGTCGTTTCCCCGTTGTTCTCTGTTTTCCAGCAGTGGGTTTCTTCTTCTGCCGATGGCAAATCTTGTTGCTGCAGTCGTTTGGCCGGCCAAGTGGAGAAAATCAGAGGAACAAAAAAAGGGGGAGTTGTGGTGGTGCTGTTAGCCAAGAGAAAAAGGAACGACTGAGGGGGAGAGAGGTCTGGTGACCGGCGGCTGTGGAGTGACGGGCTGAGAGTGTGGCTGCTGGTGAGGGAGAAAGGAAGAAAAAAAATAATCCGGGGGGTTTGGGGGGCTGTTTGGCCGGTGTAAAAAAAACAAAGGGTGGGGGGCTCTGTGTTTTTTTTTTTGGTAGAGTTAAGTTTAGGTTTAGGGTTTTTTGTGTTTCTCCTGATATTTCAAAATTGGCTCCCCCCCTCCCCTTTTTATGTGAGTGGAAGACCCAGTATTTTTAGGCAGAAATATTGCTAGGTTTTCAAAATTGGTCCCTCAACTTCTTCTTTTTTTGTAAGTTTTGATTTTTTTCTTATTTTTTGTATTTTTTTGAAAACGAGCAATATCGACGTCGACTTGATGAGGAAAATCAAAGATTTTAAAAATGACGCATGAAAAGTCAAACGCGTTTGAAATACCCTTAAAAATTTTAATTCTTTTTTAGACGACGCTGAAAATGCTAAAAATGATGCAAATATATTAAAAAACATATTTTTTTGGATTTTCAATGTTTTTCTCTATTTTTTGGATTTTTCTGAAAAATTATCAAAACATGAGTCAAAAATTGGGTAGCAACACCTACGGTTACTGATTTTGAGTGATCTCAGTCATGCAGGGATAATTTCTCCTAAAATGCCCTTAACTCCCGCAATAATAACATCTACAACCTAAATATGGGAAATTCCATCATTCATGTCCTTTACCCCCCACAAATATAATATCTCTTAGCACTGCGGAACAATCTCTTATGTGTCTTTATCCATATAAGGTACATAAAGGATAAGTAATCATTCTTTGCTCTGACACTCCTATAGAAAAACCACCCTTAGGGTTTGGTTCCCCTCATATTGACCCCATTCCTGAAGTTTAAGCAGATGCAGCTGAGGTACTCCTTTTTTTTTAACTAACTAAAATGTCTCTTGCCTCTCTTAGGTAAAGTGGGTTTGTCGGAGGTATATTTTGTATCTTTTTGCTTACCTAGACCATATTATCCTTGTTGGCACTCCTTCAATAATACCTCGAGGGCTTCTGCTGCCTCATTAAGCTCTCTGATAGTCTCAAATTTAAAGGCAATCAATCCCTACCTTGACTCTTTCCACGTTCCATCTAGCAACCTTTCAACCCTATGTTGCTCACTAGGAGTAAAATTATACTTTAAACTACCCAAGACTAGGACCCTGCATGTCTCCTAGACCTCACTATACCCCACCAAGACTGCGCCCTGTTTAAAAGCAGATGGGCATCATAATTTACTCATAAGTCCTTTGCTACCTGTATCTTATCTAGGGTATCCTTAATTGTGCGAAGCCATCTACTTGCTATCTCAGCATCTGGTTCACCTAAAAAGGGTTCACACCTTAATTCTCTCATACTAATATAACCACACTATCAGCTGGGGTTATAACTATAAGTATCGCCTATATTGTCGGTACTAGTGGAGTTGTTAGGGCCGAGGCACCAAGCATTGCCTCGATTACTACCCTCACTATCTGAGCTATAAATGTTGGGTCAACATGTAATGTAGGTGTTGCTACAGGCACTAGTGTCATAACTGAGTGTACAACTCCCTATCTCTGCTGGTTTAGACCCCTAGGTTGTGATCTCATAGTTTGTCTCAAATCGGTATCATCATAAAGTCCCATTGACTCCCCCAATCTCGATTGATGAGATATCGGAGGCATATAAGAGGTAGTGCTCCACCGGGCAGTCCCCTAAGTTCGAGATGTTCCAAGTGGATAAATCCAGTGTGTTTGATTCGACTAAAAGGCTAGTGCCTTGAGTGATTTCAACCCGTTGAAAGAGATTGAGGAGTGTTCAAGTGTTGAACCATAGGTCATTGGTCAAAGTCAGGGGAAATGATTTTCAGGTCAGGGTATTGCTTCTCAACTTGTATTATTTTAAAGGTGGGTTCTTAACAACATATAATGCCATTCCTTTTTTCTTTGAAGCGAATTCCTACCCTTTATGTTCTAACGGGTCCTCTATCTATCTCTCTTTAAAGCCTTCACCTATCGTTGCACCTTTTCTCGTGCGTACCATCCTGGTTCAAATTAACAATTTATTAAACTTTCATTTAGTTTTCTAAACCCAAAACTTGGCTGATACCAACTATCAGTACCCAAAAATATATTTATTTATAAGTGTTGATTTTTATCTAGTGTAATTTGTTTTTCCTACCAAAAATTCGGCAGAGTTTTCCCTATAACGGGACCATACCAAGTTATTAACATCTTTATTCCTATCACAATTCATATCATAATTATGGTCCAATCATCTCAAACCTTTTTTCCATATTAACATATCTCAAAATGATAGTCATGTATTGTCTGTAATAAAGATGCAATAAAAAAAAAAAAAACAAATAAATAATCTAAAGTTTGCATAGCTTTCATAATTAAATAATTCTAAGAAAATGATAAAGCTTAGATTATGAATGTTCTTTAATTGGGCATATGACAAAACTATATGCTAATATAACAATAATGTTATCCTTAATTACATCCCTGATAAAAGATAATTTACACATTTAAATTCTTTAACACATAAGTAATATAATAACAAAATATTATTGCTTCCAATTACAAAAATTTAATTTAAGCAAAAGACTTCCATCTAAGCATTTATTTTCGAGCTTGAGGATGTGGGGTACCTGGGATCATATTTATGTAAAATATAGATATTACGTAAAAAAAAATAAAACTTACACTTTTATGATAATGAATAAAATAAGAATCATTTAAATCATACTCAATAATATATTTACTAGCTCATTAAATGAAGTACTTATCATGAACACATTAAATCAATCTGAATATCATTTTGTCAATCTATTAACCAGAATATAATTTTTTCAACTCATCTATTCTTCAGTATATTATTTCTGATATTCAGGAAAGAAAAAAGATCTTTCAATACACCCATTTAACAGGATATTATTTCCATTAACTAGAAATAAATTTTTCTATGAGACATTATTTCATAAATAAATCTATTTATTTATAAGTGTCAGGACTCGGAAATACATTTATTAATAAGTGTTAATTTTTATTCAGTGTATTTGTTTTTCCTTTTCAACTCGCCCATTTAACAAGGCATTATTTCACTTCCTTTTATTTCATAATTTTTACACAAATTACAATTTTAAAGAAATTCATTATAGAATGTTAAATAAACAAATAACTTATTACAAGGTATTTAACACCTACATGGTGTTTGTAAGCGTGAAGTGGTCCCATGTCGTTGATCTGGTCATACAACCTCTTCTGTAATAACAAAAAAAATCAACATGCATTTATCATTTATAACCAAATGATAAAAATTTCATTTCATTCATTTTTTTTTATTCATACATTCCACATTCTTTTCAAACTTAAAGGTTCACCTCTTTCTCATCAGTTTCATTTTTTATTCGGTACGACTTAATGTTATATACACATTTCTTGATTTAATTAAATATGGTGTTCTTAAATAGGTTTGATAAAAAAATTTAAATCAAGGGGAATAAAATTCTCCCCTTTCGATCCTTCGCCGTTATTAATCTCTCAATTCTTCAACAATCTACTCGATTTGTTTAAAACCACTCTATTATGATAGTAAAAATCAAAATCAAAACCTTTCCCCCCTTTTTTTTTTTTTTTTGTGTACCATGGCTGAAACCTCTACAAAGAAAAAGGGTGAGGAATTATTATTATTATTATTTGCAAAATTCTTATCCATTCTTTTTATTAGCATCTATAAACTTATGATTTTCCACAATTTCCAAACAATTTCATCAAATTCTCCAATCCCTCAAATTTTTCTCTTAGCCAAAACCAATAATTAAAGGGGGAAGAGGTTTTGTTTATTCCATTTTTAAATTAGACACTTACCCAATTATAATTCATACTTTCTAACATGGTTAAATCATAATTTGCATCATTCCAAAGATTAATACCCTACATCCCTAATTTCATATAATCATGGCAATTTAATTTCTTCATCAAAACACATAATTATAACAATGAATCACTTTGAATATGTTCTTTAACTTACTTGAATAAGAATTCAAGGTATGGATGCAAGAGATATTCAAATTCTCTTCCCCTCTCCTTTTCATTTAACTCTAGCTTTAAAACTCTTCAAAACAACTTCCAAACACTCATTCACCTCCTTTAATTGCTTAGCTAGTTTTGATCAATCTATTTACACTTCTTTTTCTATGCACTTAGCAAGAAAATAAGTGGAGAATTCACACAAATTCTTTAACTCTCTTATGGTTTCTAGCCGTCGGCAAAAAGAAGAAAAATTAGGTATTTATATAGTGTAATTTTTAAATTTTACACATTGACCCAGTTTTGTTTAGTCTTTTTCTCAATTTGCCCCCATCACTTCCTTCTCAATAAATTAATGCCTTATCACTTTTTTTTGTTTAGTTTTGTCCCTCTCAAATACTTATTTATTTATTATTTTATTTTATTTTGGTTGGGTTAGATTATAATCGGCGTTTTACATTATGGGTCAAGTTAATTTTTTTCTAATGTAAAAAAATGTGTTCAAGCAATGATAACTCGAGTCAATTTAAGTAACACATGACTCGGGATTAAGATCAAGATAACTTCATAGAAAAGACAACAACAAAAAAATCACGAAGCTCAAGGTCTAAAAATCTAGTATCAAAGGATAAAATTAAAAAAAAATTAATTTTAAAAAAATTACATTGAAGAAAAAAACTCGAGTAAACATAGGCTAACTTGACTAACCTATAACCTGTAACATGAGATTGAAATAAAAAAAAAAAGATTATATTTTTTTTTAAAACCTAAGTTAAATTAAAAGAAAATTGAAAAAAATTGAGTTAACTTGACTAACATACACTCAAGATAACCCAATATAAAGAAAAAGAGAAAAACCACAAAGTTCAAGGGTCAATAATTTAATTTGAAAATATAGAACCGAAAAGGAAATCAATTTCATAAAAAAAAACATTGAGAAAAAAAAAAACCCAGAGTAAACCCGATTAAACTTGACTAACCAACCACCTATGATATAAGATTAGAATAAACTCAATAAAAAAGACAAGTGGAACAAATAACAAAGTTTAAGGCCTAATAATAATATAATGTTGGATGATGAAATTAATTTTTATTTTAATAAAGAACCTAAAAATAAAAAAGATCAAACTTACAATCAAGAAAAGACCGGACTGAACCAATATTCCAAACTAGTGATTTGGGTAATGACACCGAAATTACATTGTAAAAAGAAAGACATAAAAAAATCATGAAGTAAAACTTCCAATTATAAAAATAAAAAAACAAAGTAAATAGCAATTAAAACAATGAGGACCAAATATGATATAAAAACTAAATATAAGAAAATAATTAGGGACTATGTAAGAAAATAAATCAAGGAAAGAATAAGAAAATAGAAATAAAAAATATAAGGACAAAAATTAGATAAAAAATTAAATTAAATAAAATCTTTAGGGATAAAATTAAAAACAAATAAAAAAAGGAAAAAAAATAGCAATCAAAAGAATAAGGACTGAAATTGAATTAAAATAAAATGTTGAGGGGAAAAAACAAAAAAAAAAAAGAAAATAGTAATAAAAAGAATGTGGACCAAAATTGAAAAAATAAAATTAAATGAAGTAAGACGATGAGGAACAAAATTGAAAAAAAAAACATAAAAACAAAAAAAAAAACTAAGAAAATAAAAACTAAATTGAACATAAAAAAATTAAATGAAATAAAATGTCTATTAATAGAAAGAGAAATTTTAGGACACAATCATAGGGGTGGCGTGAATTTTTAGGCTAAAAGAGAGAAAAAGAAATAAAGATTATTAGAGCTCAACCACACTTTTGTTGTATACACATGCCCTGTCAACATGAAGAGGATGATGTTCCGCTTCAAATGTTATTGTGGATGACTTATTTTGATAACTAGATAGTCCTGCACATATTGTTCAAAGAGCATAGGGATCATTATATGTTGATGCAATTTTTTTTTAATAATATTTTCTAAACAACACCTAGGTCACCCCAAAAATAAAAAGGTAAAAGAAAAAACCAAAAATGCCCTTGACCATGAGTATAATTTTTTGGATTTAAGGGCAATCTCATAATTTTACTGTTAAAAAAAATTAAAATACAAAAAAGTCCTCATGTGCAAATTTATTGGGTTTTTTTTTTTTTTTTCATTATAATTTATTGGGTTTAAGGGTATCATTATAATTTAACTGTGTAAATAATAGTTAAAAAAGAAAGCCCTCGAGCTAAAGTCATATGTGTGTGTGCTGTTTTTAAAGGAAACAAAATTACTTAATTGTGAAAACAAATGTCTGAAGTAATCTATATCTAACCAATCTTATGATAACTAATGGATTCTCTTGGAAAAATAATTTTATCCCAAATTACAATTACAAGCTTTGTAAAATGATAAAATTTAAAATTTTAATAATATTTTGAGGGAGGTTATGTACGTACATGCATACTGTGTTTGTAAAATGTAGTTATTGGTGGTCGTATGTGTTGTATGTATGTATGTATGTATGTATGTATGTATAGGGTGGAAATAGACGATGATGGTGATGATATACCTTACCTAACATATTGGTTTCTTGGTTTCTCCCTGGCCGCTGGCTGGCTCTCTCTGGTCGTTCAATGCCGTTATTTTCATTTTGAATCTGATCAAATCAATCGTCTTCTTGTATATCTGGATCGATGATGATATGATCAGTACTCCCTCCCTTTCCAGTCCAATCCAAGCCAATCGCCTGTACAAATATTGATCTCTTCTTCCACTTCCAGCTACCGCATAGATGGTATTAATATTTGTCTTCCTTAATTTTATCTTTTATCTCTCCTTCTTTTCTTTTCCCTCTTCTTGTCCTCCTCTCCTCTCCTCTCCAGTAAGCTAGCTAGCTAGCTTACTAGCTAGGTACGACTCTTTCTTTCCTTTTTTTTTTTTTTCTTTTCAAAATTGACCCGCTCATGCCATTAGCTGATATTAATCTTAAGTATATAATGCTTTTTCGTAATTGACAGCCATAACTAACTAATTAACTACTACTAGTAATGGGATCTTGCTTTTCCATCATGGGGAAGAAGAAGAAGAAGAAGGATACTGACGATGACCCACTATCCTTATCATCGTCATCAATCACTTCAACTTCTCATCTTTGGAAGAAGAGATCATCATCATCAGCTACTAATGCTAATGCTGATCCAAGTGTGCTCCTTCACATTCCTGGCAGGCTCACCACCAATGGAGCCACCAAACTGGGTTGCTTATATACTCAGCAGGGCAAGAAAGGCACCAATCAAGACGCCATGCTCTTTTGGGAGGTACCTAGTAGTCATTAATAATATTATTACCCTCTTTTTTTTTTTCTTTTTCTTAATTTAAATTGCTACTTCTTGGTATTCCTTTTCCTCTTCTTTTTTTCCCCACAATTAAACCACCCGTTTCTCTTCTTAGTAATTTGCATAAAAAATGCAATTTCTAATTGTAATTCAAACAGTCTCATTTACATTACTCTGTTTGAAAAAAAAAAATTGACGGAGAATTTATTTTTGATTTCTGACCTGGTTGTAGGTTTGATATAATGTTGACTTACTCTGACTGGGTTGGAAATTGGAATGTTTCTCTTCTGTAGAATTTCAGCTCAACCACAAATGATACCCTTTTTTGTGGGGTATTTGATGGTCATGGCCCTTATGGTCATTTGGTCGCCAAGAAAGTTCGCGATTCCCTTCCACTCATACTATCTACCCGCTGGAACTCTGCTCAACACAGCTGCCTTCCAAATGCTCCCCCTGCAGCAGCAACCACAAATTCTGATGAAGCCGTGGATGATGAATCTTTTGATTCTTTGGAGGTCGATGAAACTGGAAAACAACTCCCAGATATGTATCTTCCACTTAAAAAGTCTTTATTGAAGGCTTTTAAATTAATGGATAAGGAGTTGAAGTTGCATCCAACAATCGATTGTTTTTGCAGTGGGACCACTGCTGTTACTTTGATCAAGCAGGTACTTGTTTTTGCTTCATTCTCTATCCATTTTCTTTTCTTTTCTTTTATGATTTTCTAATATTCAGACCCAAATTCTCTATCAAATTTATCTCAAGCTTGAGGATGAAAGTCTAGTTCAAACACTTGCTGGATTTCGATCGAAGTCACTAATCAATTTTGCTCCAAATGTTGTATGCAATACCAATTAGAAGTTCTTAGAAGCATATTTGCTTTGTTAAGTTGTTAACAATCAATATTTTGACTAGTGCTATCTTTGTGTAGATCATTTCCTAGTGATTTAGATTTCAACGGGAAGAATTGAGCCTTTTATTATCTCTTTTGAGCTATGATGATATAAAAATCATTAATATTGAATTAATTAAATCACAGATACATCAAATAACTGTTTATTATTCACCTCTGATACAAGTATCACATGCAATTCGATTTGTTTATGCATGGCTATGTTTCAAATTCCTAAGCATTAATTAGCCACGCAAGATATTTAGAGTTTCTTCACTGTAGTTGAATTGAAGTATAGGTTTACAGCTTTGTTATTTGTAATGTGCAAAACAGTTTACAATTCGTTTAGGTGTTGGAAATCCTCATTTTTGGTAGCATAATTCTGCAGGAAGTCTGAAATTTTGAAGCATAAAAATTGAATTGACAATGAAAGCAACCTGAATAATCACATCCAGTGTTTTAAGCAAAATTTGATTATGAAACCACTAAGCACAAGAGTGTAAAAAGACCCAAAGCATCTAAACCCAAAAAGAACCGTGCCTTTTTCAACAATGCATAGAATGCAGCTACCTTTTGTTTCCCATTAGCTTAGCATGCATCAAAGCTGCCTAGACAGTCCTTAGTTTCCCCCAGTAAGGTGAGCTTTGAAGAGAGATCTTGCTCTTCAGCTTAATCTATACTTGCAGAATCATTGTACAATATCACATGTTACCAGAGTATCAGTAGTAAAACTAGTTGCCATCGAAGGTGCCATCAGTTCTGCTCCATTGACCTTCTAAATCTCACATTATGACAGCATATTTCCACATATTCATTAATGTACAAACCATTTCGTGGTAGAAGCCAAGTCATTGTTTCAATAACAATCTTATCTGAAGTTTGGTCTTTCTACTTATGTAGATATTGCAGAGTTTTGTGAACCTTTATGTTAGATCGTTAAACCATGTTATGGAAATCTAAATAAATATACAGTACACATGGCAATGTTTTCCTGATGTTTGCCTTAACAATACTGTGACCGGGGGCATCTTTTCTACTTTTTGCTTTTGCAAGAAGTTCATGGCATGGGCATTTGTGATTTTGGTGGCAAATACTGGGGACAAAAACCAATTATAGCAGATATGTTGTTAATTCGTTTTAGGAATTCTGGAAGCGAAAAGATTGTGAGGTTCTCTGGCAGAGAATTGAGCTTGCAGTGACATGGTATGTTTAAATGGAGAGGAATATCATGATTATTTTGTGTGACAGAGTGGTTGTTAGGCATCTTTAAGGCTCTCTGCCACTAGCACATTGAGAAGGATTTTCTTGCTGTACTCCCCCTCTTGCCTAAAATGGAACCCACCATGAGAATTATCAACGGGCTCTGTGGAGAAGGGAGTGCAACTCTGGGTACATTGAATAATTCCTCTTCAATTGGAATGGACTTATCCTTTAATTTGATTTGATTTTTCTTGAGGATTTCTTGCACTTCAGAGTGTCTCTGTTTGTAATATCTGTTTTGATTTATATTGTCAACTTGAGAAACGTGACTTGTCTTGTATCTTGTTTAGATTTCCCAAAATGACTGTTTTTTGATATATTAAATTAAACCTGGATCTAACAACACTGCAATGTGAAAATGTGGCTTTTCAGGGCCAGGATCTTGTTATTGGAAATGTTGGTGACTCCAGGGCAGTTTTGGCAACCAGAGACCAAGATGACTCCTTGCTTGCTGTTCAACTGACAGTTGACTTGAAACCTGATTTACCAAGTCTCTCTCTCTCTCTCTCACACACACACACACGCACGCACGCACACGAGTGCACATGCATTCATGTTTTGCCTCTGATTCAGTTTTAAGGAAACAGAAAATAAAAATAAAGAGTCTCTCTGCAATATCATATATTGGGAAACTGCTTCGCATATATATTGGTAGAGCTTAGCAATCTTGTCTATTTGGATTAGGGGAAGCTGCCAGGATCCTGCAATGTAAAGGAAGGGTCTTTGCGTTACAGGATGAGCCAGAGGTTCCACGTGTATGGTTGCCTAACAATGACTCACCTGGTCTGGCAATGGCTAGAGCTTTTGGGGACTTCTGCTTGAAGGATTTTGGTTTAATTTCCGTTCCAGATGTTTATTATCGCTGCCTCACTGAGAGGGATGAATTCATTATTCTTGCTTCAGATGGGGTAATATTCCCTTCTTTCATTTTAATCTACGTGAGAGATTCTTTTTCTTATTCCAGGCCATTTGGCAATTTAATGTCTAAGAAGCATGCTATGTTTCCATGTTTTTGCCATGATCTTGATAGTTTTTGCATTACCACGTTGCTGTCCTACTAATATGAAGCTTTATTGTTACTGGATAATTAGAATGCTGATGGCTTTGCACTTTTATTTAGTGCATTGGACAGAGACTGACCTACCATCATATGGATGAACTCCATCCCTACTTTTCCAATACTGACATTACTATTGCTATGTTAATAACGTAGGTTTGGGATGTCCTCTCAAATAAGGAAGCAGTTGATATTGTGGCTTCAGCCCCTGGCCGTGCAACAGCAGCCAGAGCTCTTGTAGACTGTGCTGTCCGAGCATGGAGACTTAAATATCCAACATCCAAGAATGATGATTGTGCAGTTGTATGCCTCTTTCTTGAACATCTTTGTGCAGCAAATGGAGAGGTAGAAGAGCAGGATAAGAAAAAGATTCTTAAGGAGCCTGGGGAGCATTTTGTGACCAATGAGAACGTTGGGCAGTCAGAAACACAAGATGATTCTTGTGGTCCTGTTTTTACACATTCGAGTACTACACAAAACTCTGATGAGATTGTACCTGTCTCTGAGTCGATGGTTGAAAATCCTTCTGTGAAGTGCCTGGGCCAGTCCAAGAGGAGCCTGGCAGAGTGCATTTCAACTGCAGAGGATGAGGAGTGGTCGGCCCTAGAAGGTATCACAAGGGTTAATAGTTTGCTGAGCCTTCCTAGGCTCTTGGCTGGTGACAAAAGATCAGCCAGTTGGAGAAAATGGATATGAGAAATCTGAAGCCTCTACACTCTTTTAATCTAAGCAAATCTGATTTTGATGACGTCTTTGCAATCAAGCTGATGAAATTTGTTGATTTTGCAACTGTATATAGTTTGAAGTTGCTGGCGACAAATTGAAAGGTCTCCCAGTATATTGAAAAGGGATCGTTTTCTAATTTTAAGTTGGTATTTTCATTAGATCAGGTGAATATCCTACTGAGAAGATTGGCCTCATATTATTCATGGAATATGACCATATGTTGTTTGTTGTACTGCAATCAAATTCATGCTGACTTTTTTCTTTAAATCTTTCTCAAAAAGCTATTTGTTTGTATGTCTTGCTTGACAAATAAGATAATTTAATATATGGAACAACGTCAGAATGTGCTCTGGTCTTTCGTAAATGTTAGTTTGGAATATGGCATGTTCCTTCCCCGCTAGCTAGTCGGGGCGCCATATATGTTTGAAGAATCACTTGCTCTGTTTTAACACAATTAAGAAATGGCAGAAGTTGACAAACAAAGATGTGTGGTATATCTTATGATTTTATTTTTTTTATTTTATTTTCACACAAATACCATGTGTATCCAACTAGTTTTATATATTTCACGTGTTTGAACTACAGGTCCAAAAACTTCACATTTTGCAAGTCAATTTAATTTTATTTAAATTGTTTCCTTTTATTTTGGCTAATCATTCATGTGTCAATATTCTTCAATATATTTAAGCTCAAGATCCTCATTCTCATTAATGATATCAAGGGATATATTATATGAAAAAATATTATCAATAATTATTTTATTTTGATTCCATCTTTTTTTTGGTAGAAACATAATTTATTGAGTTCTCATTTTTAATGTTTTCAAGTACTTGAATCTCTTCTAGAGTTTTATGATCAATTATGTCTATGTCTTTATTTTTCTTCTCAATAATGTCAATTTGATTTTTTGCTCCTTTTCTTTTCCGAGGATTCTTGTCTTTTGAACTAGTTGGTCTACTACACTTCTGACATGCCATAGACTCATTTGTTATAATTTTAGTGGATTGTCCTACTAGAACTTCAATTCGGGCTAGAGCATTTATAGCTGGTATATGAGATTTGGTTACCCCTTTTGATTCAGTGAATACATTCAATAGTTGATTTGCAATGTCTTACAAATGAAATATCTTTTGAACTTATTGTTCATATTGTTTTGTATGAGGATCTAAATTCAATAATGACAATGCATTCCATGTAATATCTTTATCCAGTTGTGTAATTTCTCCCCTTAATGTTGGAAACATAGTCTCATCAAAATAACAATTGGCAAATCGTGTCGTAAATAAATCACTTATTAAGGGTTCATGATATTTAATTATTGATCCCTCAAACCCAATAAAGATTTCCAGCCTCCTTTGAGGATCCATCTTTATACATTGTGGCAAATAAATTGAAACATATACTGCACAACCAAATAAGAAATGTTTGGCTCATAACCAAAAACCAACTGTAATTGGGAGAATTTGTGATACTTTGTTGACCTAATGCGTATAAGTGTTGTTGCATGTAAAGCAACATACCCCCAAGTAGAGACATGATATTTTGTTCTCATGAGTAGTGGTCTTGCAATTAACTGGAGGCGTTTAATAAGTGATTCAGCAAGATCATTCTGAGTATGAACATGGACAATAAGATGTTCAATATTTATCCCAAGTGATATGCAATAATCATTAAATGTTTAGGATGAGAATTCACTAGCATTGTTAAGACAAATAGTCTTAATTATATAATTTGAAAATTATGCTCGTAATCTAATAATTTAAGCAAGTAATTTCACAAACGCCAGGTTATTAGTTGATAATAAACACATATGTGACCATCTTGTAGATGCATCTACTAAAAATTATATAGTATCTAAATGGTCCACATGGTGGGTTAATGGACCTATAAAAATCACCTTGAATATGTTCCAAAAATCTTGGGGATTCAGTCCCAACTTTAGCTTGTGATGGTCTCATAACCAATTTGCCTTGAGAATAAGTAGCACACAAGAATTTCTTAAATTGAAGAATCTTTTGGTTCTTCAATAAATGACCATGTGAATTCTCGATAATTATTCGCATTATTATTGATTCATGATGGCCCAACCAGTCGTGCCAAATAATAAAATTATTTGGTTCATTGAACTTTTGGTTCATTATTGCATTGACTTCGATTGTACTAATACTTGTATAGTACAAACCTAAAGATAAAACAAGTAATTTTTCCAACTCTGAATCTCCTTAATTTAATAGAGAACAAAGCATTATTAATAACACATATTGTTCCATTAGGAAGCATTATATTAGCTCTTTTGGAGCCTTCAATCAAGTTTGTTGAACTTGATATTGTATTCACCTTTTCTTTCATCATTCTCATATTTGAAAAATATTGCTTATGCCTAAAAATGGTATGTGTTGTTGCACTATCTGCTAAGCATATATCTTCACCACTGATATTAGGTTTATTTACAACATGATGTAAATCCATATTCTTTTGATGTGGGTGAGAAAATTTTATTTCTATGTTCTTATCATTTCCTTTTAATGGGGACTGATATAAATCAGCAAGATGTTTGGTCGTAAAACAGGTACGAGACCAATATCCTTTCATTCCATATCGATAACATGCATTTTCTACATTCTTGGTATCTCCACTATGTATATTATTTCCCCTTTCTTGTTTCTCATCATTTTGTGCGAGGTTTGTGAGAATTTAATGAATCACGATCATTATAGTTGCGATAATTAAACCATTTTTTCTCATGACTACCACTGTCAAAAAATCGACAAAAACCAACGGAATTATCAACATAATTTTTTTGTCGGTAATTTTTACCAACGGAAATAATTCTGTCTTTACTTCTGTCGGTACATAACGACCATATTGCCGATGGATTATATAGTTTTTTTGAAAAGTTGCAACAATGTAATGATGTGAATTTTTTTAGATGATTTTACCGATGGAATGACCAAGGGATTCAAACTGGGATCTATGTATAGTGACGTGACACAGTCATCAGTGGAATCACCGACGGGTATACCGATGAAAGGTGTCCATCGGTGATTCCATTGGTAAAAGCCAACATATACCCACTCTGCTGGCACTCTTTTCCTTTATTTATCCTTATTCTTTCCCATCCCAACTCTCCCCTTCCAAACTGCAGCCAACCACCCATCCCAACTCTCCCCCTCTTCTCAACACAAACACCCAAGTTTCTTATACTTTTGTATGTGGTCACACATCCGTTCTTCGAGCAATTTATTGTGGATTTTATCATTTTTTGAAAGTAAATCTATCCTTTTTAGTTTTAACATCTAAATGTCAATTTTATTATTTTATATTTTTTTTAGTATATGTATTTTGTTAACGTATGTACTTGTTTGATTGTTATTTGTCAAAAAAACTTGTAGTATGAATGTATAATTTTGTAGTTGTTATAGTTTGTTTTAGATTTTGTCAAATTACATTTGTTTGTAGATTGTTAAAAATTTATTTGAATTATACTAAATTAGATGTGCTGTGATGAAATAAATAATAGCTTGTTTAACAATTCCATTTTAATTTTTATCAATTCTATTTGAAGTTGTGATTTCCGTAAATTTATATCTTTATAAATTTGTATGGACATTGAAAATTGATAATGAATATTTGACATAAGTGTTTTTTTAGTTTGTTGGGGCAAACCAATATTTCTGTAAATTTATTTACATAACATAGTTAATTAATACATGTCGTCGTCATAATTTTATAGAGATTCGATAGAAGTCATGAATGATCATTTATGGATGTATCGGGACTCACCCCAAGGATTGCAGAGGATGGATTATTGTAATAAGGTTTAGGGTTTTATTAATTTTGCAACATCTATTCTAAGGAATTTTACTAATTGCAGTATTAGGTGTCCATGCAGAAAGTGTAAAATTAAAATTTTTTTGCATCAAGATATTGTAACGATGCATCTTCTAACCAAAGGGTTCATGGAGGATTACCTGTGTTGGTATGCACACGAAAAACTATTTGTTCTTAATGAGAGCATGGTAAAAAGGATGGTTGGGTCAATTTCTAGTGCTAGTAACATGCATGAAGTTAGAAATGACAACAATAATCCTTACAAGAATATGGTTATGAATGCAATGAGAATAAGTGAAGGTAATGTTAGTGAATGTCTAATCATAGAAGAAGAACCTAATATAGATGCAACAAGGTTTTTTGATATGTTGAAAGATTCTAATGAACCATAGTAAATTATCTGCCGTAGCACAGGTGTTCACCATCAAGTCAGATCACAGGTTGAATGAGGCCGGTTATGATAAGATTATTAAATGGGCGAAAAGCATTTTACCTGAAGAAAACAGGCTGAAAGAGAGCTTCTATACTGCAAAGTCCATAATGAAACCCTTTGGTTTAGGATACTAGAAAATTAACATGTGCCCTAACTTCTGCATGTTATACTACCTTGAAAATGCTGAGTTGACTGAGTGCATGACATTTAGGCATTCTCGTTACAAACTTAGAACTAGTAGGGAAAAGACTCTCGTGGCATATAAAAAACTTAGATACTTCCCAATCACATCTATACTGCAGAGGTTATTCATGTCACCAAGGACTGCTGAGCACATGACATGGCACCAATCATATCATGCAATTGATGGAGTGATGGTGCATCCTTCTGACGGTGAAGCATGGACATACTTTAACAGTGTGCATCCTCACTTTTCAGTTGAATCAAGGAACGTGCATCTTGGGTTGTGTACAGATGAATTCAACCCATTCAGGTCATTTGCTACTCCTTATTCTTGTTGGCTGGTCATACTGACGATTTATAACTTGCCACCGAGGATGTGTATGAGGTCGGAGTTCATGTTTTGATCTATGATCATACCAGGTTCGAGAAGTCTAGGGTGAAATATAGATGTTTGTCTTCGATCGTTGATTGATGAGTTGACGTGGTTGTGGTCCTTTAGAGCTTTGACTTATAATATCTCGAGGAAACATAATTTTGTTATAAAAACAACTTTGATGTGGACTATCAATGATTTCCCAGCTTATGAAATGGTTTCTGGTTGGAGCACGCATGGAAAATTAGCATGTTCATATTGTATGGAGAACAACAAGGCATCATGCTAACAAACGGGGGTAAAACTTTTTTTTTTACTATCACCGTCGTTTCTTGCCACTGAATCACAGGTACAAAAAGAACAGAAATGATTTATTTGTTGGCAAAGTTTAAAAGGATGTTGCACCCCCACGTCTTTTTAGTGAATAATTGCATGATATTATGTCAGAGTACGATGACATTGTGTTTGGTCTCTAATCAGGTAAGAAAAAGTTTCATGGTTTTGGTTTGACCCATAATTGGATAAAGCAAAGTATTTTTTGGGGGTTTCCTTATTGGAAGACCAATCTTCTCCGCCATAACCTTGATGTCATGCACATTGAAAAGAACGTGTTTGAGAACATTTTCAACACTGTCATGGATGTGAAGGGGAAAACAAAGGACACCATCAAGGCTAGATTAGATTTAGCATTGTTTTGTAACCGAAAAAATATGGAGTTGGTTTGTGATAGGTCACGGGTCGCAAAACCAAAAGTAAGCTTCGTGTTAGAGAAAAACGCACAACTACTAGTCTACAGATGGCTTAAGAGTCTCTGTTTTCCTGATGGACATGCCTCAAACATATCAAGGCTGGTTAATATAGAGAAATACAAATTATATGGATGAAGAGTCATGACTGCCATGTGTTTATGCAAACACTCATCCCATTAGCTTTTCGTGATTTGTTGCCAAAGGGGATATGTGATTAATTCACGGAGACCAGTCATTTCTTCAGAGATATATGCTCTAGCAAGTTGAATGTTGCTCATATTAAAAGGCTTGAAATGAATATCGTCGAGATGATATTCCCTCTGTTATTTTTTGACTCATTAGAGAATCTACCTGTACATTTACCGTTTGAGGTAAAATTTGGAGGACTGGTCTAGTAGAGATGGATGTATCCATTCGAGAGGTTAAATATTACAGTTGCTATGTAATTCATAATTAAATATATTTTTTTGTTTTTTTAATTGATAATTTTTTATTAATTTTATATATGCAGGTACTTGTTCAATCTTAAAAAAAAAAGGTTAAGAACAAGGCGCGTGTTGAGGTGTCAATATGTGAGGCTTATATTGTTGAGGAGATTTCAACATTTATCTCATACTATTTTCGAACCTCATTTGAGAACGAGGATCAACCTTGTTCCACAACATGATGATGGTGGTAAAGTGCCTTCAAGTGGGAACTTATCAATGTTGATGTTGACGCAGAGGAGTTGAATATTATTTTGAACTCTAGTGGACTAGAGAATGTTGATGAAGAAGATTTTTGTACCCTCAAGAGAGCTCGATGTCTTGACGACCCTTCCCGGAGCGGGGAATAGATTTTGGGGTCTTTGTTTTGTGAAAAAGGGAGTCGCTACTTAGTATTATGATCACTAAGAAAACCTAACTGGTCTTTCAAAGATTCTAAGGCAAGGGATTGGTTGCATAAAGGGAAGGTTTTAGCACCCCTAGTACGCCCTACCTAAGGTAAGTTGCTTGGTGTTTAGTTTGTCTTATAATTGCTATGGTGTTGATGTTCTCTAATCCATTAGTTTTATAGGATAAGTCTGCTCTAATGAACGAACTTGGGTTCAAAGTTTAAGGGAAAGAACCCTTGGTCAATACGGATCATACCTTTAGATGTCTATAGAGTACCAAAGAGAAACGGTGCAGATCTCTTGAAGTCTATGTTTGATTTGAAATAAATTCAGAATTTATGAATTTAAAGACAACTAAGATAGAAATCTAAGGAGATTTAATGTGCTTAAGAGCTCATTTTCCCTTAGTGTTTCAAGTGTTCGTGACTCGTAAATCGCATGGAAGAGAAAAAAACTAAGTTATAAATCTAAGGAAATTCAAAGTGCTTTAAAAGCCTATTTTTGCCTTAGTATTTCATATTTTCATGACTCATAAATTGTAGAATCAAAATTTAAAATGTCCCCAATTATAATTTAGGCTTGTTCCAAGGATGTGCAATTAAATTGTTCTAAATACAATTTAAACCTACCGTCTCTCACATTAATAAAACTAGAAAAGCTAAACCAGCCTTTTAACTCAAAGCCTAAACATGGCATGACCCATCATTTTCGACAAAGAGGAGCAAGTCATATACACATGGAAGCTAAACATTTGAAAACCAAACCTAATACATAAAACATTGTTAACGCCCACCCTATTTCTAATCTCTGCTACTACCATGGTTTGTTTTATACAAAAATGAAAGAATCGAAAGAGCATGCTTTTCATCATGTATATCAAGGACACTAAAACATAAACAACAAATCAAATGGGGAGTTATCTCTCTCTCAAAGAAAACAGGAAGGAAAGCACACTCCAGAATCGGCCGAAACATCACCTCAATTGAAGAGGACCTTCTCTTGTTTTCTTTTCTAAATGAGTCGTCGTATGAGTAACCCAGTATAAGGGGAAAAAATGCAGCTCTAACATAAATAATGAGCTAAACTCAAAGGTATGGGAGGAACAGTGGGCAAGCCTACAACTCTATTGCTAAGATGGAAAATGAATGTCCTAAACAGAAGTAGAAAATAGATTTTGAAAGGAAAAGATGACCAACCAAACAACTTTATATATGTTAAAGAAAAAGAGAGTCAAGACTCATACCTGCGGGTCTTGCATGTTTGAATGCAGAAAATGAGATACAACTGGTGGACAAACTTCTGCCTTTTTAATTACCTCTGATAACCAAAGCAAGCCTTCCTTTCTTTTGCTGTTGGGAGCTTTTCAAAAACCTCTTAAAGTCTTTGTAAATCCTAGTTTGACAAGGTAGAATAGACTCAAGGTAATCTCCTCTCATTCTCCTACTCTCAGCCACCTCTTTGTTCTCTCGGTTTTTTTTTCCTTTCTTTCTCTTATTTCTTCTCTGTTTTAAACTCGTTCCCTTTCTATTTTTAACTCTCTCCCTACCCTTTTCCTCCTTTTTTTCTCCTCCTCTTTTTCCCCTTTTCAGCTTGTTTTTATAATTGAGCAAAACACTTGGAGGCTAACCTAAACCCCTCTCTCATCCCAACCGTCCCTGTTAGGGAATGAATTCCAACCCTTAGATGATGGCGAGGCTCCCTCTGCGTCCTTTCCCCCAGCTGGCACTGAAGGTACAAAGCCATTTCCTTTCGTAGCTACCATCCTAGCATGAAAAGGGGGACTGTTTTGTGCAGTGCAAGGATGGGAGAAATGCAAAAAATAAAATGGCAGGAAACAGTTGTAGAGGAGGGAAAAGGTTGCAGACGAGGGTACAATACTATGCTCATTAATTCAAAATGGGGTTGTTTTAAAATGGTGTCTCCTTGCTTCCCCAGTTGAAGAAAGGAAAAACAATGCACATTAATGTGTAGAAGCCATGACGGCGTCATTTGTTGATGAAACGCAAGGCAAAGGTAATTGGTCTACAAATTAATCATGTCCATGTTTTCCATTTCTTCAACACCCAGCCAAATTTCTTCCAATTTTAATCAGCAATTAACTCCCTTATTTCAGTCTTTTTTTTTTTAAATTCAGTTCTGCAAACTTGGGGGGGCAAAATTCTTCCTGCAGCAGAAAAGTTTTGCGGTAGAATTTTTGTTTCCTTATTAGATATTCAAACGTGAATATCTTAAGCTTTTGATACCAAAATCAAGTGATTCAAAAACCCAAATTCATCTACACATGTAGGACTATAACTTTCATGAGGATTCGAGGTGAGATAAAATCATTTTATAGAAAAGAATTGGGCTGCAATCTGGTTGGTAAAAATGGTCTCTTGATCTGATTCAAAAACTGATAAATGTAGAGCATCCCAATATGAATGAGAGTATAACCTAAGAATAAAGACCAGCACAATCATGATGGAAGCACAGCCTTTAGTGCAAAATTTGAGTCAGAATCCTACTTACGGCAGAATTCTCCACTTTCATTTTGAGATATTCAAACGGGGATATCTTGAGATTCTGATATCGAAATCAAGCAATTCAAAAATCAAAACTCATTTATGCGTATAGGACTACAACTTTCATGAAGGATTAAGAATGAGATAAATTCATTTTGAAGTATAGAAATTGGCTGCAACCTGGTTGGTCAAAAAGGATCTTCTGATCTAATTCAAGAAACTAACGATGCCAAGCATCCGACTTTGGTTGAGAGTCTGCCATAAGAATAGCGAGCCCTAGGACCCAATAAAGGTGTAGGTCAATTATTTAGCATGTCATGAGTGACATAATATAGCCGGGATGGTCAGATATTGCATGGAACCAGATCAGAATCAAAGCCTAAATTGGAACAAAAAATTACGACAACAACATAACCAATTTTTTAGTGCAGCTTTTGAGGGATTTATCTAACCTTAGAGACTAGATAACAAAGGAATGAATTTAGGATTTTAAAGACTCCTAATTAGCCTAAGAATCCTAATAATTTCAGCAGCAAAGGGGAAGGATAAGGAGAGCAGATGCCAACTGAAACATGGTCTGAAAAACATTTCATTCTCCTTTGTTTTTGTCAATCTCCTAGCAACCTTGAACTAAACTCCTGCCTTTAATTTAAAGGGGATATACGTCATCTCCATTAGCACGTATGGCTCAAAAAATGAGTAACAACAAAGATGATAATCACATTGGAGAGTGCAATGAAGCTGATAACAATTCAATTGAGGATGAAGATGAAAATTCTGACTAAATATGTTATAAAGCCTTTTTTTATATAATGTAATATTATGGATGATATTTTGGAACATGAAATATTTCTTTTATAGTTGTTTGCTCTTGTTATTGTGTTGTGCATGCTGTAAGTTTTCAATTCAAGCTTTTATGTAGGAGGATAGACAGGCAATACAAACAAAACACATAAAAGCTTGACACAACAACGACGAATAGACCGACGGATTGTGCCAGTCAGTATTTTACCGAGAGTTGCAAAAAAATTAAAACATTTTGTCACAATCACCGACAGCTATACCAACAGACTATGACCCATCGATATTTTACCAAGAGTTGCAAAAAAATTATAGCCCCTGCCATAATCACCGACGGATATCCCGACGCATTCACCAATGAATGGTGCACATTCCAATGTATACGACTGTCATACTGCCTAGTCAGTCGGCATAGTTACTGAAGGATTTGCCGATGGACGTTATTGCTTTAGTATGCATTTTAATTTTACAAATAAACCTAATTCTAGGTTAGGTGGGGAGTAACGGTCTACCTCATGACTTTCAGTTGGGGTTTAGATTTGTGAAAATCTAACTATGAGCTGACTGTTTACTTGGTAATAACGATCACACTGTGCCCCAACCATTCTTAGTAAACCCTTACACTGCCTTCACGTGAGGTGGTCACTGGGCAGTTCATAAACCTTTTTAAGACCAGGTAGAAAGCCTACCCATCCTGTAATGACCTAGAACCTTTCTTTAGAGCATGAACTCCCTTGTTATTCATTTTGCATGGGTTTTTGCCATTCATACCAAATGTGCATGTACATGCATCCATAAACATACATCCATCTATTGTAAATAACATACATACATGCAACAAGTTGAAATATAGGTTCCCAAAGAGTCTACAACACTTGACTCTGAGCAAGAAACATGGAAGATGAAGAGCATGCTCACCGTGACACCCATTTCCAAGAAGAGTTAGAGTCTCTGAAAGCAAGCGTGGCTGCCTCACTAGCTTACTCGAGCAAACACTAAGAAATGCCTCTAGTGAAGGTCCTTCTAACCGGCCAGCTATTTTTGTTCAGCCTTTGGTAATAGCTCAACCTGAAGAAACAATGAGTGAACATGGTCAAGAACCTCCACATAATCTAGCATTTGTGCACTCAATTCCATCAGTATTAGCCCCTGCCCCCGCAGTTATAGATCCATTTGCCAATAAGTCCCATAAGACCATGTCATCTAATGGCATTGATCAAAATAAGATGGCGGTGTTGGAAGCTCGAATTAGAGCCATTAAAGGGGTAGACTTGTACGATCTAGTATGAGTAGCAGAAATGTGTCTAGTCCTAAATGTGGTGGTCCCGAAAAAATTCTGTGTTCCTGAATTCATCAAATATACCGGAACACAATGCCCCATGACTCATCTCAAATCTTACTACAATAAGATGGCAGAAGTAGTACATAATGAAAAACTATTAATGCATGTTTTCCAAGATAGCTTAAGTGGGGTGGCATTAAGTTGGTATATGAGATTGGACAACACAAAAATCCAAAAATGAAAAGACTTGGTGGATGCTTTTGTCAAGCAATACAAGTACAATATGGGTATTGCTCCTGATAGAACCAGTATGTCTAATCTAGAGAATAGGGACAAGGAAAGCATAAGGGAATATGCTCAAAGGTAGAGAGATCTAGCAGCTTAAGTACATCCTCCGCTCTTAGATAAAGAAATGGTCACTCTGTTTGCCAACACGCTCAAGGACCCATACTACGAGCATGTGATGGGTAGTTCGACCCAGCAATTTACTAACACTGTGGTAGTAGATGAGCGTATAGAGCAAGGAGTAAAAAGTGGTAGAATATCTGTGCCCACTGAGAAAAGAGGCTTTGAGGGTAAAAGAAAATAGGTCGACTATGTTGAAGGTGGTTACATGGAAGGAAAAACCCATTCCAAAACTACCACACTTCACCCCAAATTGCCAACATCAATTCCAACTCTTCTTTTCCTGCTAGAAAACCTAAGCCTCAAACCAAACACCAAAAAGCCTAATAACAACTACCTCCATTGTCGCTGCCCTTAAATGAGATGTACCAAAAGCTACTGAGCATCAGATATATAGCTCTAGAACCCTTGACACCTCTGCAACCACCTTACCCCAATTGGTAAAACCCAACCTCACTTGCGAATACCGTGCTGGCACCGCGGGACACAACATTCATACCTGCAGTGCCTTTAAAAAGAGGCTTATGCATCTGATTAAAGCTGGATGGTTCACCCTCAAAGGGACTCCAAATGTGATTTCAAACCCTCTACCCAATCATGCTTCAGATAATGGATCGGTGAATGCATTAGAGGTGGAATGCTCCGAAAACATCAAAGCACTGATGGCAGGAGCAAGGTGTGAAGAAGGTAGTGTGCACTCTCGAGGACAGAGGACAAAGTTCTACTATAGAATGGGAAGATGGAGCCTACCCAATTATTGCCTTTTGCTTGATCATGTTTGTTTTAACCTGTTTTAGTCTTGTTGGCAATCTGGCTTATAATGCCACAAGACTTTCTTTGTCAAATAAGTCTTTCTTGTTAATAAAATCATGTGTTCATGATGTGCCTTCATTTTCATTGCAAATAACACACTGAGCACTCCCTTCACTCACAAAACCACTAATTCTTTGGTGTTTTCTTTTCCCCCTCTAAAAAAATGACCCTATGTTTTCACAAGGATTTTTGAGAAATCAAAGTTTTAATACAGAAACAAAAATCAAATTGATGTTTGTTCTAATAAACAAGTTCTGAAAAATCAGTGATATCTAACACTTAAAAAACTTGAAAGACAACCCAAATGCCATGAGATAACTTCAAAGCTGAGTTTTGACTGCATGAATAATGAGAAACCATTGTGCATATTCGCATCTGAGAAAGCAAAGCTTGCCAATTTTGAATGAATGCATTTGAAATGAAGAAAGGCCATCTTTGATCTTCCTTTCAAAAATTCTAAAAAATTCCTTTTGCAGTCCCTTTTTTAGCCTAATACATATTTTTTGAAAACTAACCTTGGCTAGGATCACACCCTACACTAGGGGGAAGGTGTAAAAAAAAAATCCATAATGACTAAAAGTGCCCAAACAACCCCACATAAAAAGTCCTCAAACGATAAAAGTGCCCAAACAACACTGAGGGGGCATGAAACGAAATCCCCATTAATCAAAAGTTTCTAAACAAAGCTGGGGGGTATATAAGAGTTCCAAAAAGATGCTCAAAACCAAAAGAAGAAAAAGCCCAACATTAGGGGGCACCATGGACCATTTTCAAATCAATTCCAAGGTCTAGAAATTCATGGGGGGGAAAAAAAGGAGTTTGGGATATAAGCACTAGTGATCCTTAGTCTTGAAGTTCCTTAAACACTTTTTGAGCCTAAATGTCCTTTTTGTTCATAGCTTAGATCCAAGGCCTACGTTACGTGCCCAATCAAGCCCTTTCTGATCAAAGGCAGTTAATTTGGATTGGTAGACTTTGTTTTCCCATATGAAACAAGTCACTATTCATGCAAGCAAAATGAATGCTTCAAAAAATGGTTCTTTGAAACCCTTATATTGAAGCTTGAACCCTTTTTTAACACTCATGCAAACCTATTCATGAGAATCGCTTGAATTTTTCATAACAAGTTTGTTTTGAACAAACATCAAAATGATTCTTCGAAATAACTTTGGAATTTCAAAAAATTCTTCATGAAAACAACTCCATGTAAATAACTAGATCTTCTTCCACATTGCCTCATCCCCAAAGAAAACCTAAATTGAACACTTGGAGACATGGTCAAACTGGGGGGCAATCCACCAAAACATATAGGGCTGGCTCCATGATTCCTCTTTGAAGAAAACATGAGATAGCATAGCTGGCAATCCTTCAGATAAAGGTTTATGAGGAAACAAGTATGCTGATGTCCTACCCCTTCTAGAGGTTAAGATCACAAGATATGATTCGAGTAAGAAAGAGCGAAAAGAGCCATCAAAGCTTACTATTAGAGACTCAAACTTCTGAGAA
This sequence comes from Populus alba, assembly GCF_005239225.2. Classification (NCBI taxonomy): domain Eukaryota; kingdom Viridiplantae; phylum Streptophyta; class Magnoliopsida; order Malpighiales; family Salicaceae; genus Populus; species Populus alba. The sequence continues at coordinate 54,798,508 of NC_133284.1, read as the reverse complement.
GATGACAAGCCTACGAAGAAAAGGGGACCTATATTTCTTAGGTAAGTATACATGCATATTGATCATGATGCATTACTTTCATCCTTGACATATCGGTGTCTCATCGTCACCTCTTTTTAAGCGGGCTGTTGAGCCCTCATCATATAGATAATATGCTTTCTAGCCATATCTTCCTTCTCTTTGACCATCCCTTTTGAATGCGCCTTTGAGCCATTATCTCTCGGGTATTGTGTTTTCTAACCATACCTCTTTTTTAGTGCGCTTTCGAGCCCTCACCTTTTGGGTAGTGTGTTTTCTAACCATACATCTTTTTTAGTACGTCTTAGGGCCCTCAACCACTTTAGGTAGTGTATTTTCTAACCCTACCTCCTTTTGAGTGCGTCTTCGAGCCCTCACCTATTGGGTAGAGTGTTTTCTAACCCTACCTCTTTTTTAGTACGTCTTAGAGCCCTCAACCACTTTAGGTAGTGTGTTTTCTAACCCTACCTCCTTTTAAGTACGCCTCCGAGCCCTAACCTATTGGGTAGTATGTTTTCTAATCTTATCTCATTTTGAGTGTAAATTAGAGCCCTCAACCACTTTAGATAGTGCCTTTTCCAACCCAAACTCTTTTTGAGTGGGCCTTCGAGCCCTCACATCATGAGTATTGCGTTTTCTAACCCTACCTCTTGTTTAGTGCGCCTTCAAGCCCTTACCTAATAGGTAGTACGTTTTCTAACCCTGCCTTCTTTCAAGTGCGCCTTTGAGTCGTCACCTCTCAGGTAGTGCGTTTTCTAACCCTACCTCCTTTCAAGTGCGCTTTTCAACCCTCGTTCCCCTTCAAGTCCTATCTCTTTTTGAAAGCTCCTTTGAGCTCCCATCTCTTGAATAGTGCGCCTTCAAGCCCTATCATGTCGTCTCTTCAAGACATTTCACCTGGGTTGGTCACCCATCATAATTAGACCTCTTTGAAAAAAAATTTCATCTTCCATTTGGGCTGGTTGCCCATTACAATGAAACTATTTTTTTTAGAAATCCTTGCATTTCCCACCACCTTTAAAATCTTTCATTTTGGCCCGGTTGCCCATTACAATGAAACCATTTTGAGAAATTTTTGCATTTCTCACCTCCTCCAAAATTTTCATCTTGGTAGGTCGTCCATTACAATAAGACTACTTTAAAAAATAATCGTATTTTTCACCATTTTGAAAAATATTTATATTTTTCATCACTTCAAAAAATCTCTGTATTTTTCATCACTTAGAAAAAATCTGTGAGTTTTTCACCTTCGCAGGTTGCCCATTACAACAAGGTCACTTTGAAAAATCTTTGTATTTTTCAACACTTTGACAAATCTTTGCATTTTTCACTTGGGTAGGTCACCCATTACAATAAGACCACCTTAAAAAACTTTTTTTTCAATTTCCTTTGGGTAGGTCACCTATGACAATTCAACCACTTCAAAATCTCTAAATTTTCAAAAGATAAATCTTCTTATTTTCACTTTGAGTGCGCTTTCTAGCCCTCAAAAGGATTCATCATTCCATCATCTCTCATTCTTCTTTTTCTTCTTTACAATGCTTACTATCTAAAGTCTCTTACGAGACTTTCTATTGTACGCATTGTAAAGAGAGGGGCAATTGTCATAACCCAATTCTGGGTTATTCCCAAAAAATAACTTGTTTTCAAAATAAAAATCAAAAAATAAAATAAAGGCTGGCAATATAGAGAAAGTAGACCAGGGAATCAAGCTGCAATCTTTTGGAGGAAATTCAAGGCCTAATTGTACCGCATTATACCCAAAATGGAGAAAAAAAATGCAAATTTAAGGTCAAATTAAATGATTATTGGACGAATTTGTATAAAAATTAAGTACAATGGCATAATTAAATTTTTAATAGGCCAATTTAATTTAATCATGAGCCAAATTAAATTTTAATTATGTTTGAGAATTAATTTTGATTCAATTAAAGGATTTAATTAAGTGCAAGGACTTAATTATACTTTAAATGGGTCAAATTAATTTTATTTGGGGTTAATTAGTGAAAAATTAAGTCCAGGGACATAATTAAATTTTTAATAGGCCAATTTGATTTAATCATGAGTCAAATTAAATTTTAAGAATTAATTTGGGTCCAATTGAAGGATTTAATTAAGTGCAGCACTTAATTATACTTTAAATTGGTCAAATTAATTTTATTTGGGGCTTAATTGGTGAAATATTAAGTTTGGGAGCTTAATTTGGGTTTAATTGAGAAAATTGGAATTTTAAGAGATCAAATTTAATTTTTACCAAGTTAATTGATTGAAATCAGGGGAAAAATTACAAGAAAATTAAAGTATTAAGATTAATTAGGGGTTAAATTGACAAAATTCACAGCCAAAGACCAATCTGCAAAAAGGCGCCAAACTATAAGGGCTTAATTGACATAAACTTGGGGGCAAAATTGAAGAAATTTAAAGTTTAATGGTTAATTAGGGGTTAAATTGAAATATTCGGAGCCCGAGGACTATATTGTAAACGACGCGTAACTTTGGGGTTCCAATTGAAGTTCATCAAGGGCTTAGGTAGCTTTTTTTCTGCAGATTGAACAACTTATGAGGCACACTTTGAGCCAATGGTTGGGATCCTTCCCAACTGAATCAATGGCTGAAATTTTACCCCGGTGTAGACGAGATTACCCTCTTCCACCGCCTATAAATAGAGGCTTTATTGATGACCTAAAAGAGGAGAAAATTGGGTCCAAAAATCGCAAAAAACCTGCCTTCTCCCTAGTTTTTTTTCCTGCAACGAGTCTTATCTCTTCTTTCTCTCTCCGTCATGGCCTTCAGCCACCACCACCCTTATCACCGGTCTTCCCAACATCAGCTCCACCACAGGAAGCCAACACAACCGCCAACGGACCACCAAGAGCCACCGTCGGTTTCTCTCTCCTCTCTGTAGCCCCTCCCGTTTTCTTCTTCTTCTTTTACCTCCTTTGCCAACTGTAACCAGTTCCAACCATCGGCCTCACCACCACACAACGTCCTTCTTGGCCAGACCACCACTGCGCCCGGTAGCCTTCTCCTCCGTCCATCTCCAACTTGTACAACCATTTGGTTGCATGCAAAATGTGAACAATAACTATTCACGTTCTGCAACATAACTCCTTTTTATGTATTAATATAATAATATATAATATATTATTATTATAAAAAAACAAAACTTTTTAAAAAAAAAAAAAAAATCGTTTTAAAAAATTTGTGATTTTCTCAAATGTTTTTCTACCAATTTTGTTCAATGTTGGATTGTATACTTACAATGTAAGATACAAATCCGGTATTAAAATACTTGTTTTTTCTCCAAAATATTTTCAATTTTTTTTTCATACATACGGCCAAATCCTAAAAATTTTCAAACCATATTTTCTATATAAAAAAAAATCGCATCTTTCTCATGTTTTGAACATCCAAACACTGGATATCGTAACCAGTTTACGAGCATCCATTATGGTTTGGTCAAAATATCAAAAAAAATAATAATTAGGGTCCAAATGTAGACTTTAATATTTGTGGGGGTGTAAAATTACACGATAAAGTACATCCTCAGATATTAAAGATACAAGATGTAAATAAATGCAATGTTAAAATACAGACTTTAGAATGATTAGGATTTAACCCAATAAGATAGAGACTCTCTCATAAAAAGAGATCTGTCTTGAACCGTAGAAAAGACCAACTCGACTTAAAACAAAATAAAAAACAATCAAGCAACAATGTAGCTTACCTTAGGTAGGGTGCACTGGGGGTGATGTGCTTTTCCTTGCACAATTAGTCCTTTACTCTGATTCTCGCAGACCATAGGTTCCTAATAACCATAATATTAGGTGACGACTCTTAAAAATTAATCATAATTTTATGATTAAATTCAAAAACTTTTTCTAACACAAAACACCCTTCATACAAGATACATGACAAGGAGCCTCCGCTGTCGCTAGACGACATCACGACATGGTTGATCATATGTCTTAAATTAAGAAATGCAAGCCCCTGCTGGCGGTGGCCTTGGCACCTGGCATACCCTTCTTAATTCTGACCTAAATATTCGCTTCTTATATTTCTCCATACCTAGCTAGTTAGGTTTTTAATTTTATCTTCATAGATTTTTATATCGATGGGAGAGAGAAAGAATTGATCAGCTTAGCCTAGCTAGGTAGCTATATAGAGAGTTATAATCCTTGTGGAATATCCCCATTAATCCAAGCAAGCGATTGCCGCTAATTTCTCATTAATTCTGACCCATATATATATATATATATATATATATATATATATATATATATATAGCTAGCTAGTTCTAGTGTGTGTGTGTGTGTGTCTGTTTGGCTCACGGTCAGAGTCGTCACATTCACAGCAGTTGCTGATGAGTTCACCTAATTCCCATGATTATCAGGAACAAGATCAAGAAGAAGAGATTAATCCACCGACACCAACAACAGCATTCCATACGCGTCAGTTGCTAGTCAGTTGCGCAGATCTCATTTCTCAATCTGACTTCTCCGCCGCTCAACGCCTTCTCTCCCATCTTTTGTCCACCTACAACTCTTCTCCTCATGGTGACTCCGCTGAGAGGTTGGTTCATCAATTTGTTCGAGCCCTCTCTCTCCGCCTTAATCGCCGTGCCAATCCCGCTAGGAGTACTACTACTGCTCCTCTTGTTTTCAATATGAACAGCATAGCTCCTCCTCCTCCTTGTACTACTACAAATACTAATAATAACAAGAGGATGGTGATCAGCTATAAGTCGATGGATCAGGACACTCTTCAGTCTTGCTATTTGTCTTTGAATCAGATCACCCCATTCATAAGATTCAGCCATCTAACTGCCAATCAGGCTATCTTGGAAGCCATACAAGTAGGGCAGGAAGCCATTCACATCATAGATTTTGATATTATGCATGGGGTGCAATGGCCTCCATTGATGCAAGCTTTGGCCGACCGATCTAACAACACTCTTCATCCTCCTCCTATGCTTCGGATCACAGGGACTGGTCATGATTTGAGCATCCTCCACAGGACTGGGGATCGCCTTTTGAAATTTGCCCACTCCTTGGGCCTCAGGTTCCAATTCCATCCTCTTCTTCTTCTCAACAATGACCCTGCCTCTCTTGCCCTCTATCTCCCCTCAGCAATTACTCTTCTCCCAGATGAAGCCCTGGCGGTGAACTGCGTGTTGTGTCTTCACCGGTTCCTTATGGATGATTCTCGTGAACTGCTCCTTTTACTCCATAAAATCAAGGCCTTGAACCCCAATGTGGTGACGGTTGCTGAAAGGGAAGCCAACCACAACCACCTTCTCTTCTTGCAGAGGTTCCTGGAGGCCTTGGATCACTATACAGCTCTCTTCGACTCCCTAGAGGCAACCGTACCACCAAACAGCGAGGAGAGACTTGCAGTTGAGCAGATATGGTTTGGGAGAGAGATAATGGACATCGTAGCAGCAGAGGGAGAAGGAAGAAGAGAAAGGCACCAGAGGTTCGAGACATGGGAAATGATGCTAAAGAGTTCAGGGTTTAGCAACGTTCCATTGAGTCCCTTTGCACTTTCACAGGCCAAGCTCTTACTAAGGCTCCATTATCCTTCTAAGGGCTATCAGCTTCAGATTGTCAACAATTCTTTCTTCTTGGGTTGGCAAAATCATTCCCTCTTCTCTGTCTCTTCATGGCACTAGCTAGCTACCTGAATTGATTGCCCTTCTTCTAATTAATTTTTAAATGTAAGAGCTAGCTAGCCAACTAACTTAACACCTCAACCACTCCATCCCACTAAAGAATATAATTAATGAACGTTAGTAGCTAGATTCCTCTGCTACCTTCTTGCCATTACATGACCTTGTTTGATTTGTTAATTAAGTAATATTTATATGTTTAGCTTTCTAATGTGGTTTTCTCTTTTTGTTACCCAGTACCCCCACAACGAAGTTCCATTATCGTAATTATAATATATCAATGCCTAATGCCTATATATATATATATATATATATATATATATATATATATATATATATAAGCATGCATGTAGATGTGATGGTGGCTATATGTGTGCATGCAATGCAAGATAGCACATATCTTGAGTCTCTAGATAGATAGCTTGATAAACGACCACCGGAAGGCCAATATTATGGCTCCCGTCTCCTTCGCTAGCTAGCTTCAGTACTGAACGGTATGTGTTCAAGACAAGCTTTGACCGATCGGTTCTTTTTTGGGGAGCTTAAATTAATGAATTGATCATGTAGTTTATCATTTATGTATATGTTTAATTACTCCCTATTCTCTATGGTTAGTGGGATGCGGTCGTTGACATATGAGTTCTCTCTTCAATTTTTTTCTCAATACCTCCTCATATATACATCACTACATTCATTAGTAGTGGTGATTATTTGTCTAGGTGGGAGCTAGTAACCTTTTACTTTCTTCGTTATTTAACTAATTAATTCAGTTGAAGCAGTTAATTAGATATTTTCGATCGGCATCATAACATGAGTCTTAAAGCATATATATTGCAGCATCTTCTCTTCTTCTTAGCAAATTAAAGAGTGTTTTATTTTTTGTTAATTAACTAGTCAGTGCAATATTGGGGGGCTGGTTTTCTTCTTTCTTTCTTTCTTTCTTTTCTCTCTTAATGATAATAATGCATGCTAGCTAGCTTCACTTTTGATTGCTTTAAATATACTAATTAAGGTAATTAATTAAGAGTACTGTGTTTTTTTTTATTTTAACTCGTTTATGATGCTCTCTTAGTTAGTTAGTTAGGACACTTAATTATATCTTCTCTCTTACCATTAATTAATTAAGGAAAGGAAAGGGGAGATGAGAGCCTCATGTGGCTCCCCAAAATCCCCTTGTTTGTTTGTTTTTTTCTTTTTAAAGCTGTGGTTTAAAGAGGGGGCGCATAATCATATACATGAGCTAGGTAGATTTCCTTCTTGTTTTTCGCAATAAGTACCCGCATAACCCGCATATGCCTATTGCTGTCTTTCATATCTGAACCCTTAATTACCCTAATATCTGTCCTTTGTCCCCTCAACAACAAAATCATCGAACTCCCCAAAGTACTCCTTTTCTTGCCTCCTCTAAGACCATGCAACCACATATTTATGATCAAAACCCTCCTGCCTGGTATCGATCTCTCTCGTGTCCTGTACTCCTCCTTTTCTTTTTTTTCAAGTAATTAATTTCTCATTAACAACCACTTCCATATTCTAGTACGTACGTAGTATTGATTCTCTTTAATTTGATTGATAGTATTGATTCTCTTTAATTTGATCGATATGATGCGCCTATATACTACCTTTCCCACCATCAATTCGTTAACTATATTAGTGTATCTTTTTCGTTTCGCCGACAAATTAATGGTGTAATTAACATTATACATACATACATATATATGTATACATACATATATATATGTGTGTGTGTGTGTGTGTGTGTGTGTGTGTGTGTATACATGTATCATTTAGGCATTATGGTGAAAGGAAATTAAGTGGCCATCAGTGTCTCTCTCTCTCTCTCCTCTCAGCTTGCTAGTACTACATTAAAAAAAAAAAAAAAAAGAAGAAGAAGAAGAAGAAGAAGCTGGTATTATATATATAGTATACAAGATATATAAACTAGTAGCAGTGTACTTCGAATTTACCCCATTTATACATATACCATAAAATTGATTGATTTACGTATATATGCTTGGCTTTTAATGTGTTATATCTCTTATGATGTTATATATGTGTGTGTGTGTAGAAATGTATCTTGACATGCATGGCAATTGGCATGGAATGATGCAAGGAAGGGAAGCGTTGTGACTTAGTAGTAGAGGGTAGAAAATGCCAGAATAAGGGCTTTTAGTAGCTGGTTCCACTTTGATATATAGCTGACAGTGATACGAAGGTCACAAGCATAGCATAGCAAAAGCAAAAGCAAAAGCAAAAGCAAAGCTTTTAGTTTGCGTGTTCAAGTTAAGAGACTGCCAGTAAGGGCTTACCTAGGGCTAGCTAGGGTTCGTGCACGCATGGCATTGCAAGCCATGAATAATGATAGACAGAATCAAATTATCCAATATATCTTCATACAATCCATTCAGATATATGCATATAAGGCATAACCTCCCGCTGCTGTTGGCATCTCCTTTTTCCTATTTCCATCATTTCCATCTATCACTAACATATTTGTCGTTTGATACATACAAGACTATCGATGCTCTCTAACCCGCCCCACATGGAATTATTACTATCATGTGGATGCATTAAGTTTGTATCATTCAAAGCCACTGTAATGATCTTTAATAATTCGAAGGGAAAGAATTAAAAAGATTCTTTATTATTGTTTTTCTTGAACCTGAGCCTTACAGGTAAACTTCGGTAAAACTGAAATAATTGAAGGGAACTCTAAAGAAATTGAATAAAAGAAACGTTGCAAAGTAATAAAACCTAATCTAGAATTTCTGGGCAGTTTCGAGGTAGCCCGGGCCTCCTGGGTGAATGAGATTTGCTTCAAAGCAATTTCCTGCCTCTCTACAGCCCCCTTCCTCCCCTATTTATTCTAATTCTTAATCCGTAGAAAATTAGGAATGACAGGTGGGATCGCCAACTGTATTTATCTAAATCTATTTTATTTGGACTCTTTTTCTTACTGCAAACGGTGCCATTTGCCCCTTGAATTTATCCCCTGCCAGCTGTCAGCACCAGGATCTTCTTCATCTCAGCCCTCCACGTAAGTCTCTCACATTCGATCTTGATTGTACACGTACTCACTACCTTTTCTTGCTGCAGGTAGCCTTCTCCAACACGCCTTCCTCATTTCTTCATCGGCTTCAGCTTTGGATCTACTCTCTCGAAGCCGGACTGTTACAACACTCTTCCCCTTAAAAAACCTTGCCCTCAAGGTGAGGGTAAGAATCTCTTAACCATGTTTCCTCGACCCAAACGGCGTCTTCTTTGGGTTGTCCTTCCCACCTTAACAGAACTTCTTCCTTCATCTCTCTTCGTGTAACTTGACTTCTTCGTTCAAGGATCTCTGCCGGTTCTGGTTGGGGTTGCTGCTTGGTTTCGATCACAGGTAGCTTCGGTTCGGGGATAATCTCCTTCCCGATCCATTTCTTCAACAGTGAGACGTGAAATGTGCTGTGGATTCGAGTCTCCTTGGGGAGGTCCAGCTGGGAAGCCACTTCTCCCACTCTTTTTAAGATTTTGAATGGCCCGAAATACTTGTATGCTAACTTCACATTTTTGTTTCTCGGCATGCTGGTTTGTCGATATGGCTGGAGCCGGAGGTAAACCCATTCCCCTACTGTAAATTGAGCTTCTTTTCTGCCTTTGTCTGCTTGTTTCTTTTGCCTTTCTTAAGCTTGAGCTAAGTTATGTTTGATTACTGCCATTTGTTCTGTCCTGTGTTGTAAATGATCTTCTGCTGCTTGATTTTTCGTTGAACCTGGGATGTAATCTGTGAGACTTGGGGGCGGGTAGCCGTAGGTTGCTTCAAACGGGGTGGATTTGAGGGATGAGTGATAGCTGGTATTATAGCAATATTCGGCCATGGTTAGCCAATTGGACCAACCCTTCGGGTTGTCTCCCACATAGCACCTCAAATACCCTTCCAGTGTCTTGTTGGTTGCCTCTGTTTGCCCGTCGGTTTGGGGGTGGTATGCTGTAGACATTAGCAGCTTGACCCCCTGTAGTTGAAATAATTCTCCCTAAAATTTGCTAGTGAAGGTAGGATCTCGGTCTGATACTATGTCATTTGAGAGCCCATGCAATTTCATTACATTTTGAGAGAACAGATTTGCAATTTTGGTTGCACTGTAGGGGTGGGAAACGGGAATAAAATGGGCATATTTGGTAAACCTATCCACGACTACCATAATGACTGAATATTGATTAGATTTTGGCAGTCCTTCTATAAAATCCATAGATATGGATGACCATGGTTTAGTGGGTATAGGTAAGGGTTGTAAGAGCCCGGATGGTTTTTTGTTTTCCCCTTTGGCTCTCTGGCAAACTTCACATTGTTTTATATAGGTTTGTGTGTCTGATTTCATCCCTACCCAAAAGAAGTCTCTCCTTGCCCGTTTTAGTGTCCTCTCAAACCCTGTATGTCCTGAGGGTGGACTGTCATGAATGTAATTCAGTATGTCATTTTTTATAGGGCTGGATTGGCTTATGTAGACTCTATGTTTATAGTATAGAATTCCTCCCCTAAACTGATATTTTAAAGACACTATGGTTTCTTGGTTGAGTTGCTGTATGATAGTTTGAATTTCTGGATCATTTTTGTAACTCTCTTTTAACTGATCAGTCCAGTCAACAATTGGAGTAGAGATAGCTCATAGTGTACCTTTTTCTGTAGTATCCTCATGCCTAGACAGTGCATCAGCTACTAGATATTCTTTTCCTGCTTGAAACTCGACCATAAAGTCGTATCCAATCAATTTGGATAGCCATTTCTGCTGTGTGGGTGTTCCAACCCGTTGTTCTAACAGATATTTGAGGCTTTGTTGATCTGTTTTGATCTTAAATGCTTAGCCCAATAAATAAGGCCTCCATTTCTGAACAGCTGTGACTAGTGCCAAAAATTCCTTTTCATATGTTGATAGTGATAGTTCTCTCCCTTTTAGACTTTTGCTGAAGTAGGATATGGGTCTGCCACCCTGCATTAACACGGCACCAAGTCCTATACCTGAGGCATCACATTCGATAATGAAGTTTTGGTTGAAATTTGGTAATGCTAGGACCGGTGGGGTTGACACTGCCTCTTTTAATTGCTCAAAGGCTTGGTCTGCTTCTGAATCCCATTTAAAAGCCCCCTTTTTCAGGAGTCTGGTTAAGGGGCCTGCGATTACTCCGTACCCTTTGATGAATCTGCGGTAGTATCCTGTCAGCCCTAGGAACCCCCTTAGGGATTTGAGTGTGTTGGGCTTAGGCCACTTGACCATTGACTCTACCTTGCTAGGATCAGCATGCACCCCCTGCCCTGAAACTATATGCCCCAAATATTCGATTTCACTGCTTGCGAATTTACATTTGGACTGTTTGGCAAATAGCTTATGTCGAACTAGTGTTTCAAATACCATCCCTAGGTGTCTCTCATGCTCCTCCACATTATGGCTGTAGACTAGGATGTCGTCGAAGAAAACCAGCACGAATTTTCTGAGATAGGGTCAAAAAATATCATTCATTAACCCTTGAAAAGTGGAAGGGGCATTTGTGAGGCCGAAGGGCATCACCAGGAATTCATAGTGCCCTTCGTGAGTCCTAAAGGCTGTTTTAGGGATATCTTCTTCCTTCATTCTGATCTGATGGAAGCCTGATCGGAGGTCTAGCTTTGAAAAAATTTGAGAACCATGTAGTTCATCTAGTAGCTCTTCCACAACTGGTATGGGAAATTTGTCCTTTATAGTCAACTTGTTGAGGGCACGGTAATCCACGCACATTCTCCAGGACCCATCGGCTTTCCTAACTAGTAGGACCGGTGATGAAAAAGGGCTTTGGCTAGGTCTTATAGTACCCAAGGCTAACAGCTCCTTAATTAATTTCTCTATCTCAGATTTTTGGTAGTAGGGGTACCTGTACGGGCGTACACTTATTGGGGAAGTGCCTTCCTTCAGTATTATGAAATGGTCATGTGATCTGCTAGGTGGAATTCCCTTTGGCTCTTGAAATACTTCCATGAATTCCAGTAGCAAATTCTCAATCTGTTCAGGCAGTTTATTATAATCCGATCCAAGCTCCCAAATTTGCAGAATCAGTCCTTCTTCGACTCTCCTCAATTCTTGTAAGAAGGTTGGGCTGCAATCCACCTCTGATTTCTGCACTCCTATTCCCTGAACTAGAACCCTTCTTCCTTCTTTTTGGAATTCCATTTGTAAGGCTGAAAAGTCCCAAAGAATAGGTCCTAAACTTTTAAGCCACTAGATTCCTAGCACCATATCGCATCCTCCCAGTTGAATGATATAAGCTCTAGTGATAAACTGATCTTCTTGAATCATTAGTCTAATATCTGGACAGCTTCCCTCACTCCACAGCTTGGACCCATCGGCAATGTTTACACCAATAGGGTTGTGTTTGAGAACCTTTATTCCTGCTCTTCTTGCTACCCTTGGATGTACGAAATTATGTGTACTTCCTGTGTCAATTAGGGCCATGAATTCATGGCCACTCAGCTTCACGGATACCCTCATAGTTTTAGGATTGGGGTTTCCGATGATTGCATAGAGGGATATGCCGATTCCCTCCTTGCCCTCTTCCTGAGGGTCTCTTAGATCAATCAGGTCTTCAGGAATAAAACTTTTATCCTCCATCTCTTCCTCTAATTCCTCTATCAAGAATATTTTGGGTCCTCCACACCTATGGCCAGGTCCCCATTTGCTGTCACATTTAAAGCAAAGCCCCCTGTCTCTCCTTTCCTTCACCTGTGCTGGAGTGAGTCTCTGTATCATCATTGGTTTAGTTTCAGCCCTGGGCTGAGAGGGTGTTGGGTTTCGGTTTTGGAACCCCATATTGCTAGGTCTCCATGATTTCCTCATGATTGTCAGATTCTCTTCTTGCATTCTTGCCAACCCATAAGCAGCGACGAGATTCTGGGGGTTTAGCATTCTGACCCCCATTCTTATCTCCTCCTTTAATCCTCCTAGGAAGCAACTGAGCCGGTGAGAGTCAGACAGACCTCTGACCCGATTCGAAAGCATCTCAAATTGGGTTTTGTAGAGCTCTACAGTTGTGGTTTGCTTGATGTTGATGAGGGCCTCCATAGGGTCATCATAAGAGGAGGTTCCAAAACGAATTTGGAGGGCCTTAATGAAAGCCTCCCAACTAGTAAGAATTCCAGTGTCTTCTAATTCTTGATACCAGGTTATAGCCTTCCCTTCCATGTGAAAGCTGGCTATAAACAACCGGTGTTGTGCAGGAGTGCTGTGAAAATTAAAGAATTGGTTGGCCTTGTATACCCAGCCAATAGGATCATCCCCATTAAACCAGGGAAACTCTAATCGGATTGATTTGAGTTGAACTTGCTGAAATCCTTCCTGTGGTACTACTTCGTGCCTAGTATTTCCATTGACTGATCTAGTGGGAGAATTAGGGGGAGCCCATGGGCCTTTTCCCGTGGGCCTTGGTCATCTGATCCATCCTGGTGGACATGTTCTTTAATTGCTGGACTATATCCTCCAATATTTGTTGTTGATTCTGCTGGTTTTGTTGTTGTATCTCCTGTTGTTGTTTCATCCCTAAAACTGTTTCAATCAATTGGGAAACCCTCGTTCCTTCAGCCATCTGAAGATCGTGGCTCTGATACCACTTGTAATGATCTTTAATAATTTGAAGGGAAAGAATTAAAAAGATTCTTTATTATTGCTTTTCTTGAACCTGAGCCTTACAGGTAAACTTCGGTAAAACTGAAATAATTGAAGGGAACTCGAAAGAAATTGAATAAAAGAAACGTTGCAAAGTAATAAAACCTAATCTAGAATTTCTGGGCAGTTTCGAGGTAGCCCGGGCCTCCTGGGTGAATGAGATTTGCTTCAAAGCAATTTCCTGCCTCTCTACAGCCCCCTTCCTCCCCTATTTATTCTAATTCTTAATCCGTAGAAAATTAGGAATGACAGGTGGGATCGCCAACTGTATTTATCTAAATCTATTTTATTTGGACTCTTTTTCTTACTGCAAACGGTGCCATTTGCCCCTTGAATTTATCCCCTGCCAGCTGTCAGCCGCAGGATCTTCTTCATCTCAGCCCTCCACGTAAGTCTCTCACATTCGATCTTGATTGTACACGTACTCACTACCTTTTCTTGCTGCAGGTAGTCTTCTCCAACACGCCTTCCTCATTTCTTCATCGGCTCAGCTTTGGATCTACTCTCTCGAAGCCGGACTGTTACAGCCACTTACTGTTAGAGTACAGTGAATAATATGTATAATATTGAATAAATCTATTAGTGACGAATCAATTAGTTAATTAGTTAGAAAAGTTAGTTACATGCAGTTAAGTTGTTACAGCTGCATGTATATATAACTAACTAATTGAAGAAGGAACAATTCAATAAAACAGTGAAAAGAAAAAGGTTAAGCATAAAAAGATTTCTTCATTCTTCTCTCGTTTGTCAATAACCTCTCTGTATATACTACTAAAGCCTTCATCTTAACATGGTATCAGAGCATCTAGCTCACGCTTGAAGATCCTTCTATCCTTGCTTCCGCACTATCTCTTCTTCTTCTACACATTTTGATCTCTGACTTTAATCTACTATCTTTCAATGGTGAATGCTTCACAACTTCAACTCTTGCAATCTTCAATCACAGCTCTTATCCCTTCTATTCATACGTCTGTTAATGTCAAGCTGGATGATTCAAAATACCTCAATTGGAACTTTCAGATGCAACTTCTGCTTGAAAGCAATGGCATTATGGGGTATGTTGATGGATTAATTCATTGTCCACCTCATCTCAGCACAGCTTCATGCGAATCCGGAATCACTGCTCCTCAAAATGATGAATTCATAATCTAGAAAATGCATGATCGAGCCATCATACAACTGATTACTGCTACAGTATCACCTATTGCTATGTCTAGTGCAATTGGTAGCACCAGCTCCAAAGATCTGTGAAATCGACTGAAAGAACAGTTCTCAACTGTGTCTAGAACTAGCATTTTTCAGATGAAATCTAATCTTTAAACAATCAAGAAAGGAGCAGACTCAATCTCACAATATCTTCATCGTATTAAAGAAGCCAGGGACTATCTTACAGCTGCTGGTGTATACTTTGTTGATGAAGATATAGTCATTTTGGCTCTCAATGGCTTGCCTAATGAGTATAACACATTCAGATGTGTTATAAGGGGATGTGAGAGTGTGATCTCATTGCATGATTTTCGTTCACAATTGCTTGCAGAAGTAATTGTAGAGGCCTCAACTCATGTTCCTCTAATGACAGCAATGGCTGCGACTACCGGTTTTCTTGTGAATCATAATTCATCTCAGAATGCTAACAGAGGATTTAAAACGTATAGTGGGAACAAACACACTGGCAGAGGTCGGTTTATTCAGGGATCTAGACATTTTCACTCTAGATCAGTATTCTCTTCTATGACACATGAACAATCAACCTCTAATCCTGAAGTTCTTAGTCCTTCCCCTAATCAGCCTTTCCATAGTCACCCTACATCCATAATGCCAATATGTCAGTTATGCAATTCTGAGGGACATACTGCCCTGTTTTGTGATGCTTCTTCTTATAAGAGACCCAAATATCATATATGTGGCAGAATCAATCACACCACCTGGTTCTGTTTTTATAATGACAAAGGACCAAACTATATTGACCTGTAATCTACCATTGCTTATCCATCTCATCAATCCTATCCCATACAACCCTCTACTATGCAACAATCCTCATATCGCACCCCTTTACCACATCCCTCATTCTCCTCTGCTCAATGTCCAGACTCGCAGCCTCTTATACAAGCCATGCACACCATGGTCACCCCTGCACCTCTGGCATCCCATTCCTCTAGACCTTCTCAAGTATGACTCATTGATTCTGGTGCCACGAATCATATGACAACAGACTTCCATAATCTGACATTGGCCTCACCATATCCAACAGCTGACACAATTCAAACCGTCAATGGTGAATTTGCTAGTATCTCATGTTGGTCAATCTACTATTAATTCTTCTATGTCCTCACTCAAGTTAGATTATGTGCTTTTTGTTCCAAAATTAACTCAGAATCTCTTATCCATCCATCGGTTCTGCCTTGATAATAATTATTGGCTTATTTTTTATGCATTTTGCTTTTGGATTCAGGACAAAGCCACAAGGAGGATTCTTTATAGAGGCTTGTGTAGTAATAGTCTATATCCCATCCATGCTTATTCACCATCATCTCCTACTCAGCCATCACCAGTTTAGGCATTTCTTGGCCAACTTGTTCAGTCCAATATATGGCATCATAGGTTAGGCCATCCAACAAATTCTGTTTTCTCCCTCATGCTTAATAAAGCTCATATTCCTGTTTCAAAAACTTCTTCCCCTACGATGTGTCATCCATGTCTTGTAGGGAAAGTTAGCAAATTGCCTTTCCCTCAACATAATCATAAATTGACTTCTCCATTTGCCATTATCCATACTGATTTATAAGGACCTACCCCGTGTATTTCAGTGGATGGTTATAGATATTATATCATCTTTGTAGATGAATGTACACGGTATTGTTGGTTGTTTCCTTAATCAACAAGTCTGATTTGTTCTTTACATTTGTTGCCTTCCATTCCTTTATTGGTACACAATATTCTGCTACTGTCAAAACTCTGCAGACTGATAAGGGGGGCGAATACACCAGCAATCGTCTGAAACAATTTCTTATTACCAAAGGCATTGCTCATCACCTCTCGTGTCCCCACGCCCCTGAACAAAATAGGGTAGCTGAGAGGAAACACAGACACATTATGGAAACCACAATCACTCTCTTGAACACAGCCAAATTACCATCTAAATTTTGGTCTTATGCATGCTTAACAGCTACATACCTCATCAACCGTATGCCCACTCCAATTCTTCTTTAAAAATCTCCTTTTGAAATGATATTTGGATCCTCTCCCAATCTTAATCATCTTAGGATATTTGGTTGTGCTTGTTTTCCTCTTCTTCGCCCATATAATCACAACAAATTGCAGCCCAAAACTTCAAAATGTGTGTTTCTTGGATACGGCATCAGGTACAAAGGTTATTTGTGCTATCATGTGCCCACACTGCGCTTGTTTGTTTCAAGACATGTTATTTTTTATGAAAATGAATTTCCATATCCTGCATTCTCTCATGTCTTCGTGCCCCTAGTTCAGTCATCACCATCCTATTCCTCCTCTTTATGTCTTGTGCCTCTTGTTAAACAGAGAACACGATCATCTCTTCCATCCCTGGTTCCCCTTCCCATCATACACTTGTCTTCTCTACAGTTTCTCCTAGTTCTCCATCCATTACCGCTTCTGCTCAAGCCTCTTCTCCTCCTCATGTGGCGGCTGATATCAGTCTTAGTTCTCCTGTATTTAATCCTGACAACCTTCAAGTTGTCTTGTCCATTCCTTTTCTAAATATGCATCCCATGCAAACTAGAAGCAAAAGTGGCATTCATAAACGAAAGGCTTTCTTAGCCAATCTTCAAGATCCCAGTGCAGATGATTTGTCTTTGATAGAACCAGCTACTTACAAGTCTGCCATCAAAACCCCTGTGTGGTTACAGGCTATGCAATCTGAAATTCATGTCTTACATACTCAAGGCACCTGGAGTTTTGTTCCTTTACCAGCAAAGAGAAACCTGGTGGGATGCAAGTGGATTTTCAAGACTAAATGACATTCAAATGGCTCCATTGCTAGGCACAAAGCACGGCTGGTGGCCAAAGGTTTTAGTCAGGAACTTGGCTTGGATTATGGTGACACCTTCAGTCTTGTGGTGAAACCTACCACTATTCGACTAATTCTTGCCCTTGCTGCTCACTTTGGTTGGCCCCTCAAACAATTAGATGTCAAAAATGCATTCTTGTATGGCATCCTTCAAGAAGAAGTTTACATGTCTCAACCCCCCAGTTTTGAAGATTCATTGCATCCTCAGCTTATGTGCAAACTGCATAAATCTCTCTATGGTTTAAAACAGGCACCTAGAGCCTGGAATGATCGGTTTACTCAATTTCTTCCTTTCTTGGGTTTTACCACAACCTATTCTGATCCCTCATTGTTTGTCAAGCCTGTTGGTCCCTATATTGTCGTGCTGCTCCTCTATGTGAGCGATATTATCATCACAAGCAGTGCATCTACTGAAATTTTGCAAGTTATCCAAGATCTCACAACCAAGTTTGACATCACAGACTTAGGCTCTCTTCATTATTTCTTGGGCATCCAGATCACTTATACGTCTACGGGCTTGTTTTTGTCTCAATCCAAATATATGGAGGAGTTATTGCTTAAATCTGAGATGGTTGATGCTAAGGCGTGTGATACTTCATGTCTTCCTTCTCATCTCCTACTCAAAGAGGATGGGGCACCATATTCTAATCCTACAGCATATCGCAGCATTGTAGGAGCTTTGCAGTACTTAACCTTTACACGGCCTGACATTGCATTTTCTATCCATCAAGTTTGCCAATTTATGCAGAATCCAATGGTGTCCCATTTCACTGTTGTGAAACGAATTTTGTGTTACCTTAAGGACACTTTGCATCTTGGCATTTCTTATACTAAGGGGGACTTGCAGTTAAAGGCTTTTAGTGATGCTGATTGGGTAGGGGATCCTAATGATAAATGGTCTACTACAGGTTTGGTCATCTTTTTGGGCAACAATCCTATCTCTTGGTCCTCCAAGAAGCAACAAACAGTGTCCAAATCGTCCACAGAAGCTGAGTATCGTGCATTATCCTTTACTACAGCTGAGGTGGATTGGCTCAAGCAGTTATTGGTTTTCTTGCGTATTTCATTGCCTTATATCCCTATTCTTTTCTATGATAATCTCTTTGTCATTGCTCTCTCATTTAATCATGTTTAGCATCAACGGACCAAACACATTGAGGTCGATGTGCATTTTATTCGTGAACACGTTTCACAGAAGCAACTGTCGGTCTAATTTGTCTCATCACAGGAACAATTCGCTGATATACTCACTAAGGGGTTGAGTGCCCCTCTATTTCGTACTCATTGTTGCAACCTCAGGCTTAGTTATTCACGCGCCTGATCTTGTGAGGGGATGTTAGAGTACAATGAATAATGTGTATAATATTGAATAAATGTATTAGTGACGAATCAATTAGTTAGTTAGTTAGAAAAGTTAGTTACATGCAGTTAAGTTGTTACAGCTGCATGTATATATAACTAACTAATTGAAGAATGAACAATTCAATAAAACAGTGAAAAGAGAAAGGTTAAGCATAACAAGATTTCTTCATTCTTCTTTCGTCTATCAATAACCTCTTTGTATATACTACTAAAGCCTTCATCTTAACACTTACTAGAGATTTTATATATATATATATATATATATATATATATATATATATATATATATATATTAACATAGTTATTAAAAAAAAATAGAAGGAAATAAAACATTTCAAATTGTTACCGTATTGAATGAAAAGTTATGCAATCAACAAAAATGTAACAATTTGTGTTATTAAAAGTAGCGTAATCTTCTTATAGATATTAAATTGTCGGTGGTTAATAATCTTCCTTCATTTTGTTTTCCTTTTCCTTTCCTTTTTTTTTCTTTTTACGATGTTAGTTCACATATATATAGATTCAATTTGTATATGAAATTTCTAATTAGTATGTTTAGTATTTGAAATAAGATTTTGGTATCCCTACGGTAATTGTCTCTCTTGTTAATTGAAAGGTATCGACATTCCTTGACATTAATATTTTAGAAGGGTTGAAATCTTTAATCAATGGGCTTGATATAACAGAGCCAAATGAGCTTTTCAAACTCAAAAGTTTAAACTTAATTTCCAGTCAAGTTGGCTACAACATTTTTTTTATTATTAATTCTCTAATACATCTATTTAAATAAAATTTATATTTTTTTAATTTAATTAAAAGAATGAAATTATACAATTCAAAAATATAATACTTAAATTATCAAGACTATGAAATAAAATTAAAAAATAATCTTAAGCTAAGAATATAAACTTTTAAGTAAAACCTCAACTAATAATTTTATATTAAATCTCTAAAAAGTTTAAAGACAAGGCTGTGTCATGAATAGTTTTTTATTAATCTGTTAACACAAATGTACTTTCAGTTTTAAGTTTATTTCTCAGGATACCATTTCATTTTAGAAATAACATCGACTTTTTTTTGTGTTGGTTTTACATATTCTTTAAAAACATTTTCCTTAAAAACTCATATATGCTCTTATAGGCTTTTTTTTTTTCCACTTTTTAGATGAAAGAAAATAATTTTCAGAAATCTAAAAAACAAATTTAACTAAAAACGAAGAATTATCTTCAAAATAATTCAAAAATTCAAAAACCTATAAAAAACGTAGAGAAACATAAAAATAAATTAAAAAAACTAATAAAGATAAAATCTGAAACTAACTTGTAAAATATAAAAAATGAAAAAACCATATTCATACTCTTATAAATATATAGAAATATTTCTAAGTCAATAAAATAAGTTTTTTAGGGCATGAAGTTTTTAAATTTTACATTGGCTTTTTCTTTTTATATATTTTTATGGGCCATTTCAGGTTATTATTTTTTTTTTTGTATGTTTCAAGTTTTTATGTTTCTAGATTATTTTTTATATATTTTTAGTTTCTTGGTTTTTCAATTATTTTTTAAAAAAAATTATTTTTCTCTTGATTCTTTGGAAGACATTTTTAATATATGATAGGAAATATGAATATATGATGACATATGGGAGTGCATTTTTTTATATATATAAAAAAAAATAAAAGACAGGAGAATACAAAATAATGATAAATGAATCAATTAATAACCCTTTTAATCTAGAAAAGCAACAAAAAAAAAATAAGTTGCTTTTTATTTTATGACATAATTACATTATATACTTAATTTCAGAATAAAATGCTGGTTTAAGTCAGCATGATCACTCATAGATAATTATATATCATAGATAATATTTGTTTAGTGGAAGCACATTACGCTACTGAGTTTTATTTCCGTACCTCTTTCTTTTAATTGGATATATATGAACCTGTAAACATAATTTTAACTTATTACTCTTTTTTATTTTTGCCGAGGTACTAAAACTATATATATTATTTTTCTTTATGTTGATGTGAACTCTTTATATATATCTGAAATGTTTTTTAACTGTTTTCATTTATTTTTTATTCCTTGTAGAAATTTAATTGTCAATTATATCGAATTTATTTATCAATATTCATTTTATTTTTTATTTTTGTGACTGAAATTTGTGCAATGTCCTCTTCAAAATATGAAATCACAAACCAACGAGCTGCAAGTAAGACCGGCCACAAAGCTGGATTCTTGACCAGACCAGTGCTTCATTATACCGTAATCAGGCACGCTTTTGCCTGCCTGCCTAGCATCGATATCCTTTGCTTTGATTTCACAATTTTAAATGCACAGCTATAATTAAGCATGTACCTTACCTTCACGTTTCCATACCTCTAGCCCAGCCAAATGGAAATATTGAACAAGTGAAAAAAAATATTGAAGTAAATTATTCTCAAGAGAATCACATACACTTTCGATTTGTCCCTTCCTACAATCTCATCCCAATAGTTATGAAATGGGGCAACTTCCCTTTCCTTTATCATCTCCCCTCGGGCACTGCTTCGCAATTTCAATTATTCCTGGTGCTTAAGAGTCCCGAGTAACACCCAGGTACAGGGTTTCAAACTTCATACAAGTTTTTGTTTGAGTTAGCTCCAATAAACCATGCTTGATTTTCCTACTTCATAAGAAATCAAGCTACCCTTCAGCAAGAGCTCCAAGTGCACGGATGCAAGGAGACACAAGCACCACGCATTGTCACATTCCCACAAGTGTTTGAAGATTTTAATTTCACAAACAAGTGGCTGTAGAATCCTGCCGTTGTCTCATTGATCCCTTATTCATTCAATGCAGTGACCGATAATTATATTATAGTGGGAACTCCTTCTGTAGAGCATCAAGATTTCGAGAATCACAAGCTTCCAGCATGTCGTTCCTAGAAGCACAACTGCAAGGCAAAAACAAAGGTAAAGAGATGTATGATTTCATTGAATTTCAGAACAATCGGTAAAACTTCATTTTCACCACCATACCTTAAAGAAATCCTCAAATATTGCCAAGCATTATCTGCCTTGGGATTCATGGCAAGTGCCCGAACATAGTATCGGATGGAATCCTCATACATACCCTAGAGGCAAGAAAATATTTCACATGTCTGAAAGTGCTAGTTCACTTCATGATAATCTACAAATAACAAGGTTCAGGCATTCCGACTAGAGGGTCTTTTTTTTTTTTTTTGTGCGTGAACTGATTCTGACTACAAAGGATAAATAAGCTTTTAAGCAGGATTTGTAAATCTCTAAATAAGTAAATAACAAATGAGAAACGAGAAGTTGTGATATCTACTTATCTCATGAAAGCTGTAAAAGCAACCGAGTGAAGGGAAACCACTATCTAACTGATGCCAAAGAATCTAAGAACAGAATTATGAACAATGAAGCAGAGGTAAAAACCTGGTTGGCATAACTGATTCCCATGTTTGCCCATGCTCGAACATAGTTAGGCTTCAGATCAAGTGCCTGGAAGACCAGAGAGATGAAATCAACAAATAAATTTAATCAGGAAACAACAATCCAAAGTTGACAACCAAAAGAAATTTGGAAAACATCATCGCCAAACCAAAATGCAAAATCACCATAGCTGATAAAAACATGTGCAATTATCATCATGCTTGTTAATATATGAAGATGATGTGAAAAGCCACAACCATGAAACAAGAAAGTGTGAGAGAACAGCATAGAATGCTGTGCAACCAGGAAATTCATACAGGGCAGAAAGGCTTTTATGGAAAAAAAAAAATGAACTACTTTTTGCAAACAAAAATAGCAGGAAACAAGGGGAGAAAAAAAAAAATTGATCCTTTGAAAATACACACTTGAACCTCCCTAGCATGCACACACTCTCAATTTAACAAAACAGGCTTAACATGGAACACCTAGGAAACCTTTCTGCCCATGGAATCAAAAAGTTAAGCAAGATTTGTTAGATTAGCATTATAGTTTCTTATTTTGGGAAAAGTGCATATGTTCTATGAGATATGGCAAACTGTACTAAACTAATCCAAACAAACAACTGCTTTTAGATGTATAGAGATATACCTGCTGATATGCCAATATTGCATCAGCACTCTGAACACTATTGGCTTGTGTTGCACCAAGCTTGTTCCAAAGAGAGTAATCCTGAGGCTTGAGTTTCAAAGCTGTCTGGAAAAAAGCAATGGCTTTGTCATATTCCCGGGACAAATTGTACAGGACACCAAGTACTATGTGCACGTCAGCATCCTCAGGTGCCATCTGAGCAGCTTCATTGAATAATCTAGTAACCTGCATGTCATGGGGTTAAAATTTTGATGAGCACCCCAAAAGTCACCAAGGAATTCAAAAGGAAAATAAAAAAGAATTAAAAGATTTCAAACAGAACATATAAAAATTTAAAGAAACGAAGGTATTTCGGCAACACTTACATTAGCATAATACAAAGAATCAGAAAGCTCTGGAGTGGCAAGTGTTCTGTACTTTTGATGATGTTGTAGCCATCCATATAAATATTTCAATGCAGCTGCCTGCTCAAACTCTGAAATTTGAAGGCAAGTTATTTACCCACTTAAATTCAGTACCTCAAGAACTAATAAATTCACAACGAATCTCTATTTCTACAGTTTTTATACAAATCATAAAGTGGTAAGAGAATTCCATCAGGATCTGTTATAATACAATCTTTATAAGAGAATGCCTAAAGAACACTACACAAATTCAAGCTGAAATATAAGTTGTAAATATGTGTAGGAGCAATGACCAACCATTTGTATGGCTCACACTGAGAGCAAGAAGCACTTCAAGATTTGTAGGATCAGCTTCATGCGCGCGCATCATGGCTGCAATCGCCTGTATTGATATCAAATTGGATTCATATAATCGCCTATGTTGGTATCGAATCGGATTCATATATGCTATTCTACATTGAAATCAAAGCTAACAGGACTCCTTCATGAACAATACGGATCAGGCAAAGCTTTTATATCCACAATAAAAAACAAATAAAATTTGATCTGCATATTCTCATTTGCAAATTATTCAACTTGAGACCTAACTAAAGCTATAAATACGACACCTAATGCATCCAAACAAAAGACCATAGAGATATAACTTATCGAACTTTTATTTTCCGGTTCCTGCAGCATAAAATTTTAATTTGTTGAAAACAAAAATTCACAGAAATATATACAGCTCAAATAAAACCATTGGCTCAACATAAAATCTTACATGACTACTGAACCTAGTATACTATAGGTCTCATTCAACTATAAACAAGCAGAAGTGGTATAAACTATTTCACCAAGTTCTTGAAAAGAATGAGAAATCAACTTTAAGAAAAACATCTAGAAATTATTCAAATCTAACAGTTTTAACACCAGAAAATTGCCCAACCTGTTGATCATCATCATTCTCTGCATGTGCTATTCCAAGCAACCTCCAACCTTCAGTGTTATCTGAGTTTTTCAAAACTTCAGCCTCTAAAGCAAGCACAGCTTCACTCAAAAGCCCCTTGCGGAATAGCTCCTGGCCTTCTTTCAAAGGATTCGGGTGACCGACATAAGGATTCATGTCTGTAAACACATAGACACTCCTTGAAGCATCTGGCTTCTGCTTGGCAACTACTTGCTCATTTAGGTACCTATAAGACAATTATATATGAAGGGGGAAAAAATTACTCAAGCATTTGACAACATAAAGATAGACTAGATCATCTGAACTACTCTAAACAATGGTATTCTTAATAATGAGCAAGAAAAAACAAAAAACTTATCTATAGGTTAAAGCATAATGACAAATGTTACAGATGTGCTTATATCAGATTTTATTATGACTGAATTTTTCCAAAAGAAACTAGATGATTACAAAAAAAATAAAATCCGAAGCAACTAGTAATAGATTTGAAGGGAATTGGACCTGCTACGTTCACTGTGAACATATGTAGGTTAAGATGACCTTGAAATTGACATGGTTAAAAGAAAACGGGAATAGAGATATGATGCAAAGATGCAATTTGATTCTTGATTTAACCATTTTTTATTCTTGAAAATAACTGTTGCCTTCAATTTTTATATTATAATTATAATCATAACTAAAACAAATTACCAAGAAAGTGTAGCACCAAATTAAAACTTCCAAGAAAGAAATGGAGCTTACTTGCATCTCATCCAAGAAGAAAATTACTAACATAGACCTTGACAACTGATAATGATTTTTTTTATAAAAAAAAAAAAAAAGTGTTTGATGTGGACACTAGTTGAAATGCTTTTGAACAGTAGACTGGATGCACCATTACAGAATTGATACAAGAGACAGTAAGGAAACATGATCAGTTTCAACACTCAAAAATGTAATGCTAAATCCTAGACAGCTTCTTGGTACATAAAGGAGAGCCACACACCACTAGACACTAGACTAAATATCACTGTCCATTATAGAATTGCGTCAGGAGAAATTGTAACTGATGAACACTATAACCAGCAAGAATGAAATATTTGAAGGGAGTTGAAGCACAGCCACCACCTAAAAAATTGGACATGATATCTCCAGTTAATGGACAAAAGCCATTGAGTACTATTTAATCTAGGGTAAAATGTCCCAGGGCCTCCTAAACTATTGGTCAAAGCATTATTAGTCCCTATCCAATTATTCAGCATAGAAAGTCCCTGAGGAAACCTAACGGAAAAATTAGCCCTTCTATTAAGTCAGGATAGGTTCCCATCCAAAATGGGGTTAGTATTTGTCACGAGACGCTAAATGACCATCAACACATGTGATTCTCACGTGAAGTTTTGTGCCATTCAACAAAAACTAAACTCAAATTTGGATAGAAACCAAACTTAACATAAGGACTAATTTTTACCCCCAATTTTCTTCAGTGACTATTTGCACAGAAAAAATTGGATAGGGACTATTTGCACTTTGACCAATAGCTAGGAGGGGCTGGCACATTTTACCCTTTAATCTACCATCTAAGAAATAAATCTCTCAATAATGTCTCCTGTACTCACTCATCATAAGTATCTGCCCAATTATCAGTTGAACTCTCCCCAAAAGCCCCTTCACCAACCTGTCGTCCAAATTCATCTGCCCAGTCATCAACATGCAACTTTGAAAATTCATTTACCCACTTATCATCAACAGGCCCACTTTGCTCTCTTTCAGCAGCAAACTCATTCACCCATTGATCAGGTCCATGAGAAAGCTGAAAAACACTCAGATTAGATAGAAGAATTTATTACATAACTTGCTGCTTGTTTAAGCAAGCAGCAAGAAGAAAAAAGGAGATCATGCACATCAACTATATCTATCAATTACAGAATTCCTCTCTTCAAAATTCTGCTCTACAAAGCCACAAAAGACTCCCATTGCCTACGAATTGTTGTCTTCTCTATAAATATCAATAAATGTCAAGCACAGTGGTCAATCTTTATCCAAAATGTAAAAAGGAACCCTAACTAAGAGAATCAATTTGAATGAAATCAGAAGATTTGCCTCAAATTGATTGTGCACAGAAGTATTATTTTACAGACTTTGGCACAGTTTGGTACTGGCAATTTCTGAAAATCAAATGAGTAAAATGAATAAGCTATTTTGAAAACACAGAATTGCTATCACATGTGATGCTGCTGTCAATAGCTACGTGCCCTATATAAATTGGTACACAAAGTTTGTACTTTCACAGACACTGTTTTTGTTGTTGCTTAATTTGGTGTCAAAAAGCAGAACAACAAATTTGTAATCACGCTTGCACAAGAGCTTTACTTGCCTGATCACGTGCATATTCATCAGCCCAATGACCCCCAGAATATTGTTGCTGATATTCCGTTGCCCAATCCCCTGGTGAAGAGAACGCAGCTGGCTTGACTTGATTGTCATCAATAATAAGTTCGCTGCGACTCATCTTTGAGACGAATTGAAGAAACTTAGAATTCTGCAGGGCTCATCACATATGACTAATATTTCAGTACAAGTAGCAAAACAATAAAAAAATGAAAGAAAAAATAAATAAAAAATTAAGTCTTCATCATGCAATGCTAGTATGTTTATGTCCCCACATAGTAGCTAGCTCGTACTGTAAATTACCCCATGCACCAACCAGAAGATTCCAGGGGACCATGAAAGAACTCGCAAGCTGTATAAAGAAGACTACTTCATGGTAAAGCATGTGAACCTGAAATTTGGGGTCATTGTTCTGAGCTAGTGTGTGTGCAAGCATTCGAGTCTGTTCCATTGTAGGAAAGTTTGAGATATTTGCACCTCCCATTTGATCTGCTGCTGAGATCAACTTTTCCTAAAACCAATAAAAACAAGTTATTGCAAGCCAGCGCCATGTCCAATCAGGATAAAGGCAGTAACCAGTCAATTATATAAGAGGAAAATCTGCAACTACAAACATCATGATTGGCAAAGGGGAAGGGATAAAATACTGCATAACAATATGATAATGAAGATTACAAATGTAAATAATCAACAAGGCAAAAAGAACATAATGGCCAAAAGCAATGTCTTATTGCATAGTTCTTTCATAGAGAGAGAGAGGGAGGGAGGGAGGGAGAAGCAAATCATAAAATCACAGTTTTTACAACTAAAAAAAATAGACAGAATAAGGAAATAATGGGTGAACGCAGTATAAGTAGGAAGTGAAAGACACTAGTTGCCAGAAACAGAAAATGGCAACAAGGCTGCATTCATTCATAGTGAGAATAGCCCTATATTTTCACTATCTTTTCATGAATCTGTAACTTAATTGTACCGTTGAATGATGGATCTAGGATAGATAGTTTGGTCGTCTGGTGACTAAATTGATGTGGGCAATCCCTTAGTACCTGCTCAAACTCAGAGGCCCAACCATTTGAACCATGCTGCTGTTCAAATGAGTGAGCCCAAACATTAGGATCACAATGGTCTATTCTGTGTTGCCTAAATTCAGTAACCCATCCATCAGCTTGAGGAGGACCAGATCTCCGAGCAGCTTGAGACTCGTTCCAGTAATCCTCTAGCTCTTGGAACCTACCAGGTAAAGGTCCCTTAACCCGCGCATCACCATCAATATCTAACGAAGACAAAAGTGCATTCACCTACAGAAGCAACATAGTCAAAGGATAATTGCAATTTTGCTAATGCAATCAGGATTGATGTTAAAGCAAAATAACAATGGGAAGTAGAGCTACTAATAGCATCAGCTCTCCTTGGACAAATAAACAGCAGCAGACCTGTGTATTGATAAAATCTTCACTCTTGTCGGCAAAAAAATGCCGAGCCATTATGCTGCTACGGTCACGTATGCATTGTTTGTCACCTTCAGACAATCCTAATGCAGGTAGTGGAGCAGGACGAAATGGAATTCCACCATGGCTACTGCCCACAAAGGAGTGCAAAAAGTTTGACAACACTCTTTGGGGTGGTCCTGCAATTTGAAAAGTAGAAAACATAACCCAAAAGATATGCTCAGGAGAGATTTATTGGTAGTTCTTGTAAAGAAAAAAAACAGTTCCCCTAGTGTTTGGCTTGTACTAGACATCAAAAATTGTGAAGCTCTAGAAGATTTCATTCAATGCTGAAATTCTTCTTCTCGTGTTACTGTTGTCCTCTCTGAGTGTCGTCACAGCAAACATGGTATCACAGACTATTTTCAACATCAAGGAAAACCTTTTAAAAAATCAATCAAAAGGAGGGCAGCTGTGGAATCCTCATGAAAGAAGTATTATCCTTTACATTCGAAATTTAGTTCCACAGTAATTCGTGTAAATGAAATCATGACATCCAACATTTTAGTTCCATGCCTTAATCACAATGGCATCCATTTCAAAGGCTTTCCAGATGTAGTATGTATATTAATATGCAAAACTTGCAATAGATAAATGAGTTTTGAATCTTCAACTACTCTATCCTCAACCCATTTACATTGCATCACGCACATCCTATTCTACTTCAACAGTCTAGGACGCACTGAGTCTAATGAAAATAATATTTTTCCCTTATGAATTTGATTATCGTTTATAGTACAACTTGTTAGCCACTTGCAGCTCATCATCTAGACTGTAGCAAGAAGTTAATTATTTAACTATAAGTAATGTTAAGTAGTTACCGTCCAAAGTTGGTTGAAGCTGAGGAGGAGGTAGGCCGTGATCCAATAGAGCAGGAGGAGGAGGAGGACCAGAGCGCTGAATCTTATCCCAGGCATTGGCAACCCCATTCTGATCAGCAGTGCGGAAGCGGCGAAGAAATTCTGAACCCTAAACCCAAAAGAAAAAATAATCGGAGAGTTGTGAAGCAAAATTAGACACTTTATTTTCTATTTTTAATTTTCCATAAATTAAACAAGAAGAAGAAGAGACCTGAGAAGTAGGATGCTGAGAAAAGGAGTGATCAAAGTCAGCTCCCGGGAGTCCTCTCAAGCGGTCCTCAGCAGTGGCATCCTGGTACAACGGAGGCTCTGTAGCTGTGGTTGTAGAGGTTGGAATTTCCTTTAGCCTTTCCTGTGTTTTTTTTAAAAGGAAAAAGAAAGACAAATCTCCAAAAATGAGTGCTAGCAACTAATAAGTTCAAAAAAGAAGAAAGACATTTAGGTGGAGAAAAAAAAAAAAAACAGAAGCACAGGCAGAGGTGTAGCGTAGGAGAAAAAAGAAGATGAATTGATAGAAAAAGGAAAGGGGTAAAAACCAGAGGCTTGGAAGAGGAACCGATAAGAGCGTTGGCGAGAGTACCGAGAGGATTAGATGATGAAGAAGAAGAACCTGGAACAGCACAGGCTGCTGCTCCTGTTACAAGCTCTCGCATCGCCATCTTCTTCTTTTGTGATTTTGAAGAAAATTAATTAACAAAACAGAAGGCGTCGCCTTTTACATTGTTGTTTGGAAGGTAGTAAAGTGTTTTTTTATTTAAAAATATATTAAAATAATATTTTTTATGTTTTAAAAATTAATTTTAATATTAATATATCAAAATGTTTAAAAATATTAAAAACATATTAATTTAAAATAAAAAGTTTTAAATATTTTTTAAATACTTTTAAAATCCAAAAATAAATAATTATTCTACCATATCATTGGAAGCATCATTTTTTATGTTTTTAATTTTGTTCTTGATTTAAAATTTATTATATATTATTGTTTTGTACTCGGATTTTATTTTTTTTATTTTTGATCTTTTTTTAGTTTTTTTATTAAAGTTTTATTGTTTTAATTTTATCTTTCAATCAAAGTGTGAACCCTGAGAATACAATATACAAAGAGGGGGAAGTTTATAATAATTCAAAATGTTGTTATAATACAAAATAATGCAAAAAAAAAACAAGAAGAAGAAGAAAGATGGGGCCAAAATGGAATTAAGAAGAGATGGGACTATAAATACCCATCCCTTCTCTCATCCATGGCCGACTGAGAACAAGAAGGAGGGGAGAGAATTTCATATTTTTCCTTCATCATCAAATTTTTCCCACATAAACATTAGAATTATTAAGTGGAGGAACACAATTGAGTGGAGAATTAACAAGAAGAAAAGTGAAGAATTGGTGAAGAAAAGAGAGGGAAGAGTGGACGGCTATATACAAGGAGAAAAAGGCTAAGATTCTTCTAAAATTTGTGAAGTAAAGTTTAGATTCTATCCAAGTAAGGAGTTCTGATTCCAATTTTTATGAAGTTAACTTTAATTTGATTAGAAGTTCATGATTTTTTTGAATTGGGAATTAGGGTTCTTTAACATAAAATGTTGGGAAATGTAGAAATGAGTGAGATTAAATGGACTGGAATAATCTAAGTGCCTTAAAAAAAAAGAAGAAATGAGTGCATAAAAGAGAGGAAGGGAACTCTTGGTTCCCTTGAGCATGTTCTCAGCTGAGATACTATAGAGAGGGAATGAGAACTTATGATTTGCTTAATTAATTAACTTGGTACAAATGACCTTAAAAGTACATAAATGAGATGGGTTGCCATGAATAAAAGGAAGGCATGGCTATGACTGATAAGGAAGCAGGGATTGAAGATGAATTGGAGATACTTTCCTCAATAGCAAAACAAGGCAGGTTGGTTGCCCTATTTCTTGGGAGAATTTGGACATGAAAACTACAGAATCCATGAAGGGTCCCTTCATAGAAGTTGTAACCATGAATGTTAGATTTTCAACGAGTCTAACCTCGCTTAATTTGGAGTCCTGGAACTCCAGATACAATTAAAAATCTGAAGAGAGGTCAAGCTGCCACCTCTGTTGGTAGATTCGGCTAAGTTGATAAAACAATGAAATTTAGCCATATCAAGGGTAGAATTTGTTTTCTTGCCCTTTATAAAGTGTGTCTTGATGTTCAAAAAAAGAATAAAATGTGATCAAAATTGAATTCATTATGTCCACTTGGATTAATAATGAGCTGAAAAGTTAAAGGATAATAATGAGGAATGTAAGTGAGAAAGAAAAGATTGGTAAAAGAGAAATGAATATTATTGTTATTGTTACTGTTGTGTTGTGTTGTAATACGTGGACTAATATGGAATAATGATGGGTGTTTGTGGTTTCAGGAGGAATCACGGGAGGAGTACAACAACAATAGGGGAACATAAGTCAAGCGTCTACAGCAAGTAGGTACTTGGTACCTATATCTCCTCTAGTTAATAATTATTTTAACTAACTATTAAACTATAAAAATTTGGTTCTTATTGATGAGGAAAAGAAAAAGGGGGAAAGGAAAGGTTAAATGACGGAAAAAAATAGAAACAAAGGACTAGATTTAATTTATAGGTTTTTTTGGAGGAAATGAATAGAAACAATAAAATTTGGTAATGACTGTTTCTTGAATTTGATTTGTATGTCCATGATATAGGAGGCTAATGAAGTTGGTTAACATCGGCATTACCAATACGTGGGAGGAGAAATATAAACCTTGATTTACTATTCGGGTTCAGAAAAGTTAATAATATCGGCGGGTAACGTCGATATTGGCAAAATTTATAAACTTGATTAACTATTTGGTTTCAAAATATTTAATGATATCGGCGGGTGACGTCGATATCGGCAAAATTAATAAGAGGAGTAAGGGAACATGTCCTTTGGAGAAAGCTTTATGTTTTACCATATAGAAGCTTGTCCATAGTAAAGCAATTCATGGAAAATCATATACGGGTTAAAGAGGCCATTTTACTTTGACATGGACCTCTTTGTTTTTACAAGGGCAACCAACATCAATGATTTTTCAAATGGAGTAATCAGGGTACCCGAAGCCAACATCATAGTGCCACCTCCATGATGTGTTTCCTCTTAAAAGCATCTCCTATACCTATCACTCAAATCACCTCAGGATGTATAATCCTTGATAAAAATGTAAGTTTTTTAAATATGAAAGCTTATTCAAAAAAGACTTTTCATTTTCTCTAAGTGATCCATAAGGGCGGTGGCACCAATCTCTAAGGGATGAACATGGTCTTCCCAACATTATATGCAGTACTTTTCAAATGATAAATGTGGCTGTCATAACTTATTTTTGGGTTATTCCTTCAAATTTTTACCTTTTTTTCTTTTCAAAATAATAATAATAATAATAATAATAATAATAGCAAGGAGACTAACGACATGGAAAAAGCTGACTAAGAAAGGATTTCAAATGTAGAAAAATTAAGTTACAATTTTGGATGGAATCGGGAGTATAATTGTACACCATTATACCAAAAACTGAAGAGACAATACAAATTCAAGGTCAAATTAAATTATTATTGGACAAATCTGATAAAATTTAAGCCAATGACATAATTAGATTTTTAATAGGCTAATTTAATTTAATCATAGGACAAATTAAAATTTAATTATGTTTAAGAATTAATTAGGTGTAAGGACTTAATTATACTTTAAATAGGTCATATTAATTTTATTAAGGGCTTAATTGGTGAAAAAAATAACTTTAGGAGCCCAATTTGCGCTTATTTGAGAATAATAGAATTTTAGAAAAACAAACTTAATTTTTACAAAGTTAATTGGTTCAAATCAGGGGTAAAATAACAAGAAAATCAAAGTTTTGGGGTCAATTAGGGGTTAAATTAAAGAAATTCACAGTGAGTGACCATTTTACAAAAGACACCGAACTATAAGGACTTAATTGATTGAAATCATGGGTGAAAGTAAGAAAAATTAAAAGTTTAATGGTCAATTAAGGGTAAATTACATTAATCCAAGACCAATGACTAATGTGAAAAAGGCGCTAAAATTCAAGGTTGACATTAAAGTTTAGGGGGGAAATTGCATAAAATTGAAAGTTTAGGATCAATTCAGAGTGCAATTAAAAGAAATTAAAAGTCGGAGGACCAAATTGAACTTTGATCAAATCTCTAAATTAAAACCTTAAAATCCAAAACAATATCATTTCATTTAAATGAAATGATGTGTTTTGACCAAAATGATATTGTTTTTTTTACCCAAACAATAAAGAAGAAGAAGCTATACTAGACGACACGTCATCTAGTACTGATCATCTTCTTTGTCAATTTTTCACTCAAAAGTTGATCGGGTGCCCACATTTTCAGGGCATTTAATGCTTCATTTCTTTACCAATTTTGACAAAACTTGCATGAAAATGATGGACTAACACTTGACCATACCATGATGTTGTCTTTTATGGTCAATTGACACCACAACAATTGTGGCGCTGGCCCAAAGTAGCCAACTCAGGTAGCCTTGAGTTGTTAAAATTTAAAAGTTCATGATGACAACTTTGAACCAACGATTAAGATCCTTTCAGTTCGAATAAAGGGCCAAGATTTGGCACCATAAAAGACAACATGTTACTCTTCCGCCTCTAATAAATAGGGGTGGATTCCATGCCACAATGGAGGAGAAATTAGAAGCCAAAGTTGAGAAAATATCTCTCTTCCCAATTTTTCTTTCTCCCCTCTTGACCACCATTTTGGTCTCTTCCTTTACCATTCCTCAACCGCCATTTCCACCACCAACCATGCTCCGGTCTTCCCTGCAACACCAAGAATGACTCCAACAACTGTTTGTGCCGGCCAAGAAAGGAGGCAAACCAACTGTCACTCAATACCTCATGCGCACGCTGCATTTTAGGATGACAACTCCACTGGGGAACACCTTGTCTTATTGGAATAAGCTTTGCTTGTTTGATTGTTTGCATGTTTGTTTTTGTCTGTTTAATTTTAGCTCATATTTTTACTACTTTAACATATATTTTTATATTGCTCATGCATAAGTACAGCGGGTACTGATTAATGCCTTTATGCATTTTAATTTTTGCGAATAAACTCATTTTTAGGTTAGGTGGGGAATAGAGGTCTGCTTCATGATTTTTAATCAAGGTTCAAATTTATGAAACATCTAATTATAAACTAAGTGTTTACTCAATAATAACAACAATCACACTATGCCCCAATTATTCCTCGTTAACATCTGTACTACCTTCAAAAAAACTGATCACCACACAGATGATGGATACGTTTTGCTTGTAATGGAGGGGCAATGTTGTGGTCGGGAGCCAAGAGCAATTGCCCCTTTCTTTTTACTATAAACATAGTAATTTAAGAAAAGGGCATATGTAGCACAAGGAGCAGAGAAAGCATAGCTTGATTAATCACACGCTAATCTAGAAAGCGAAGCACTGGTGACCTTACAAACATTTAACCTGATGGCATTACTTTCATCATTGGAACATTAACAAGAAAAAGAAATCAAAGTAGAGATTATCCTGATCTCTGATTTAGCAAATTAATTCCTCTTAGTACAGCAGCTTATCAATAAAATAGAACGTCTTTACTGAACTTAACCTGTTCACTCAATTTCTGGTGCAAAAGAAGTGTTAGGATTGGCTTCTTGTACCTACGTGTCCTTGGAAGCTTTCATATTATGGAATGATTGTTTTCACTTGATGTGTCATGGTTATATCTTTCATCCATTTAAGAATTGAGTGGTGCCGTTTTGTTTTGATGTGCTTAATTAGCACATAGAAGCTTAGGAATTATATTTAGCAGAAAATGAAACATTCTGAAAAAAAGAAAAGAATATAAATCAATCATATTCTATTTGGCTTCCGCGTTTTGCAATTTCTGGTTTTGATTCAATTATTAATTAGTCTTGGGCATAGAAAGATGTGGTTTCCAAAAGCCATGTATATAATTTGGTGATCAAAGCAATGATGCTCACCTCAGTGACGCGTGGGATACTTGAAAGACGTAGAGCGGGCTTGAAGACCATATTAACGCAGATTGTCAGTAACGGCACCAAAACTGAGATCTAAATCTAGCCCAATTACAGTCAATTGTACAGAAATAAGCTCGTTTTTCATTTAGCCTCGCCATGCAATTAGCATTGGGCTCTGCAACAGAACATCTAAAAGCTTGAAATTTGGTGAGATGGTAGAAGGCAAAGTCTGACAATAACAAGGCATTATGAACTTCAAATCTCTTTACCTTGTGGAAGGATTGGAGCAAGTCTCACGGACTCCAAGCTTTTGCAACTCTCAGAAAGCAGAAACATGGCTATGTCAGTTACACTTTCAAACGATCCTTGGTAGTTCTTTCTACTACGTACTAGCAAGTCTCACGGACTCCAAGCTTTTGCAACTCTAAGAAAGCAGAAACATGGCTATTGGGCAGTTAGTTGATGAAAGAAGCCAAGGATCGAATCCCACCATTGGCCAAGTCTTGGTAAGGTAGCGGTTCATAGTATGGTCTATCTTCAAGATGCAACTCTAGCAGATTAGGGAGGGAGTTGTTTATAGTTTACATTAGCCTGTCCGATATATAATCTACATGAAGCGACAAACAATGTAATGCAAAAGCAGAGGACAATAATGGAGGCAGTGGAATGCTGAAATCAATATCCTTGGAAGAGGAAGCTCCGATTTTCTCTACCAGAAAGTTGCATCATCTCCAAGCACAGGTTTCAACTCGAGAATTTCAATAGTTCTGGGCAGCAAGAATGGAATGGATGCAAAAGGTTGCTCGTCATGCTCTATTGCTTTAATTTTCAAAGAGAGGCACCAAAACAAATCAGGAAAGAAAGAAACATGTGTCAGTCGGGGGGCGGGGCGCGCGGTGGGGTATTGGATTTGTGGAGCGAGGACAACGGTGAAAGATGAGTGATAATGGAGGCGTTGGCAATTGAGTTCGAGGGTGGTGAGAGTCCCTCTCTTAAAAAGGGATTCCTTTCTTAGTCATTCTTCTATGGCATCAAAAGAGTGTTTATTCATGTGATTGCTTCTACTTTAAATTATAAAAACAAAATATTTGGTAAAATATAAAATGTTAATTATTGTATATGGGACCCACTATAATTTACATTTCGACTATAGGTGACTCGAAAGCAGCAACAATCTGCTTCTCCTTTCGTGTCGCTCTATGCAGAATGAATTAATTCACTCGATACTGTTCACTTCAAGAAATAAACAGTGGAGAACGTCTCAACTATTCATGGTCGAATCAGGTTTGGCCCAAACTTAAATGCATTGAATTGCGTCTGGGTAAAAAAAATTCAATTGTTTTTTAAATTATGCTTAACTCAAAAAACTAGTATTTTATATTATTTAATGACTTTACATAAATTAGAAGAAGATCACATGATGACGTAACATTTGTAGAATTTGATCACAATTCTAATTTTGTTTATGATGATATTTTACCTAATTTTATTACACGCTCAAAAAACCATGGAAACTGTAGTTCTTATCAGATGAATTTCGTACGTGATGAAATTGAAGATAGATTAATGAAACAATAATCTCACTTCAACTAGAGTACATGGGGCTTTGATGAGATCATGAAAGGCCAAATCTGACATAACAAGGCATAACATAGGCCACGAGTGCAACGATGATACAAAGCTACTATCACTAATTTTAGAGAATCCACTGAGCCTTATTGAATCTCGAGCTTTGCAACTATCAGAAAGCAAAAACGTCCTTATATCATTTATTCTCTTAAATGATCCTTGTTAGTTTTGCTTACTACCTATAAGAGAGGGGCTATTGTTATGGGTCAAATGGAAATGCTTCCCCTGCAACTAATTCCAATGATGTATGGTTGGCTGGCGATGATCATAACCCAAATACGAGACTTAATAGATGAAGAAGAAAGGAAAATTAGATAGAAAAATAAGTGATTCACCCGAATCTCTCTCTTCATGCATTTATTGTGTAATTTTTTTATGTTCTACTTTCTATTATGTTACAACCCAATCCATACACACAATTGGTTTGTCCTGATTATTAGGGATAGTAGGCCTTATTACATGTGTCCCCTAACATATTGCAAAATAAATGTAAATCGATGCATTTAGCTACTTGGTGAATTCTCGCTCTGACCACTAATTCAAATATCCACTGCCTCTGTGAAAGTTGGTATTGTACCACCATTTTGCCAGCGATAGCCACTGTGCCCACTGGTTTGGATTGGTCTCAATCATGTATCTGAGGTAGTTTTCAACACATTTATTTACCATCTCTATCTAGCCATTGATTTAAGGGTAGTATGTCGATGAGTAGAGTAAGTTTACCCCTTGGATAGTGAACATTTCCTTCCAGAATTTACTCAAAAACATTGGATCCCTATCACTAATGACTGACACTTGAAGACCGTGTAATTTGTACACATTGTCCATGAATATCTTAGCTATTATCGATGTTGAATATGGATGACTAAGGCTCATGAAATAAGCGTATTTGCTTAAGTGATCTACTACAACCATAATGACATCCTTTCCTTCATATTTAGGTAGCCCATTGATGAAATCCATGCTAATGTCGATGAATGGAGCATGGAGAACAGGCAAGGGTTGCATTAGTCATAGTGTGGCTACATTTTTTATGCTTGTTCTGCTGACAGATCAAGCACTCTCTAACAAACTGGTGAATGTGCTTTTATTGACCTTTTCTAGGTATAGTTTAAATGTGACTCTAGAGAGGCTTGGAGACTTTAAATGACAGTCTGCAAATGTGGATCTTCTTGCCAAGACCTTGTAATCTCCTCCATGAGATTGGAAGAGACGGAAGAAACAACCATTGAGTAGAGTTCCTGGCTTGCAGTTCATGAGAGGGTATCAGCTGCCACATTATCCTTCCTTTTTTTGTATTATATCTCGTAATCATACCTCTAACAACTTAACTAGCCATTGGTGTTGCATAAGAGTAATTATTTTTTGGTCCAGGAGATATTTAAGACTCATGTGGTCCGTACAAATCTTAAAATGTCATCCCTAGAGGTAATGCTTCCACTTGTTGACTACATGCATGATAGCTAACATCTCCTTTTCATAGATAGACATAGCTTATTGTTTAGGGCCTAGATATTTGTTGATGTATGCAATAGGATGCCCCTCTTGCATAAATACTACTCCCACACCAACCATGGATGCATCAGTCTACATAACAAATATTTTATCTAGAATTGGTAAGGACAATACTAGAGGAGTAGTCATAAACTCCTTGAGTAGTTTGAATGCAATGGTGGCCTTAAGGTTCCAGTCAAAGGCATCCTTTTTTAAGAGTTATGTCAAAGGTTTACAAATGGATCCGTATCCCTTGAAAAATCTTTGATACTAGCTTGTAAGCCCCAAAAATCCTATAAGTTGCTGTAAGTTCCTAGGGAGTGGCCAATCTATTATAGCTTTGATTTTGTTGGGGTCGGTAGCAACAATATACTTAGATATAATATGGCCTTAGTATTCGACTTGTTCGCTACCAAAACTATATTTACTCACCTTCGCAACCAGTTAATGTATTCTCAACAAGTCGAAAATAGTTTGTAAATGTTCATAGTAGGATGCAAATGTCTTGCTGTATACAATATATCATCGAAGAATGCCAGGATGAACTTCCTGAGGTGTGCTTTGAAAACCTCATTCATCAAGCTCTGAAATATAACTAGGGTATTGGTTAGCCCAAATGGCATAACTAAAAACTCATAATGGTTATTGTGTGTCTCGAAAGTTGTTTTAAATTCCTCTCCCAAACCCATTCTGATCTAGTGATAACCCGATGGTCAATCTTTGAAAATATTGTTGCTCCTACTAGTTCCTTGAGTAACTCTTCCACCATTAGAATATGGTATTTGTACTTGATAGTAAGTTTGTTCAGGGCTTTATATTCTACACAAAGTCTCCATATGGAATCCTTCTTCTTAACCAATACCATTAAGGAGGTAAAAGAACTGTTGTTGGGCCTTATAATTTCTATTCCTAGCATTTCATCTACCATATTTTCTAGAACATCCTTTTGTAGCCCTAAGTACTTGTATTGTCTCAGATTTATGGGTTAACTCCCTTCTTTCAAAGGTATAACATGATTGTGGCCCCTAAATGGAGGTAGTCCTTCAGGTTCCTTAAAAAAGGCATGGTAATCCTCCAACAATGTTGTTAGCTTGGTATCCTAATTGTGATTTGGATGTTGTTTAATTATTAGGGAGCTAAGAGCAAGGCCATCCTCTCCCAAAATTTGTAAGCTACATAAGAGAAATTCGTCCACCTGTTCTGGATTGCCCAATAACTCGTTCAGTTGTTTAAGCTCAATGGCTTGGAATTTGATCGAACTTTCACCCTTCAGCAACACCATCTACCCTGCCAATCAAATGACATCCAAAGACGCTTATAGTTGCATAGAATATCTCCTAACATCGATAGCAATTGGATGCCTAACACCATGTCGTAATTGCTCAAATCCATGATGAACATGTTTGCTTCAAAACACACCCTATGTATCTTTTATTTAAGTCCTTTATAGACTGACGTGTAAGATATTTTTATTCTATTGGCTATTTGTATAGTTATAAGATTGATAGCGGTTAATTTGTTCTACAGTTTACAAACTAAATAAGAGTTTAGGAAGTTATGAGTGCTTCTAGAGTCCACCAAAATATGGAGAATTTACTTCCCTACCTTCCTTGTCACTTTCATGGTGTGGAACCCGACTGTTCTCTCTAAGGCATTCAGTGAAATGTGGGGTATTACTTCCCCAGTTAGACACCTTTTCTCATGATGCTCTTTCCCCCTAACTTTTTCCTCCTCTTCTATAATACTTAGAGAATACAACCTTTTGTTCCTGCATCTATGACCCGATATGAATTTTTCATCACACCAGAAACATAATCCCTTAAGTTTAAGTTCTTCAAACTCCTAGTTTTATATATATATATATATATAGATTTGAAGGGTTTAATGGAAGTTTTGTTGAAAGAGTTTTGAGCACTGTTATTTGGCCAATAGGTAGGGATAGCCTTTGGTAAGTTGGCTGCTATAGTAAGATTAGTAATAGTAGTGTTTGGTTACTGAATGACTTTTGGTGGAAAACTATGGTTAATGGTAGAGACTAAATGTTTTGGTAGATAAACAGAATTTTATCTATGGGCTAAGGTATTGGCATGCAATCTAGCGAGGTTATAGGCTTGTCTAAGGTCTTTAGGTTCAAACATTTTTACAGTGTTTTTTTATTTCCAATTATAGATCCCCTAAAAAGATGAATAAAGCTTCCCTCTCCCCTATGCTGGCCTTATTCCATAAAATATCAAAGTCGTGAATATAACTCTCTAAAGTCTTTACTTGTTTCAAGCCGATCAGGTCTTCCATAGGGTCATTTTGCCTCCCCAAACTTGTAACACAAAGCTTCTACATACTCACCCCAACTCATTCGCTAGTTATTTAAGCTTCACATAAAATTTTGGTGACAATAAAGAGATATGTCATCTAAATAATAAGAAGCAAGTTTCAGTTTCTTAGAATCCTCAATGTCCTCAATTTCATAATACACTACCATAAATTTGCTTAATACCAACAGAATTACTGATGGAATAATTATGTTGGTGAATTGCAGTGATAATTATCGACGAAAACTATTTTGTCTGTAATTCAGTCGGTATGTACTGATGGAATACTACGGTCGATATATACCAACAGAATTACAAATGGAATATTCAGAATTAAAAAAAAAAAAAAAAAAGGTAGTTCGCTGATATGGAAGTTTTTGCTGGCGATTTTATAGACGAAATCACTAAGGGATTCAAACCGGGATCTCTGTACAATAATGTAACCAATTCACCATCAGAATTTCAGACAAAATCACAGATAGAATTAGTTCATCAATTATTCCCTCGGTAAAAGTTAATACATCACCACTTTGCTGACCCTCTCCTCCCCTAGTTCTTCTTCTTCTTCTCCATCCCAAGTTTCCCCTCCCAAACTGCAAACAACCATCCAAAAAAAAAAAATCCCCCTCTTCTCAACACAAGTCATATTTATTTAGATTTTATGGTCACAACATCTATGTTCTGATTTATTGTGAATTTTATAATTTTCTATAAGTAAATCATCTTTTTTTTAATTTTAACATTTAAATGTTAATTTTAAATGTCAATTTTGTTGTTTTTTTATTATATGTATTTTGTTAGTGTATGCACATGTTTATTGTTATTTCTCAAACAAACTTGTAGTATGAATGTATAATTTTGTACTTGTTATGGTTTGTTTTAGATTTTGTAAAATTGTATTTGTTTGTAAATTGTTGAAACTTTGTTGAATTACTGAATTGCATGTGTTGTGGTGAAATAATTAATAGCTTGTT
Organism: Populus alba; assembly: GCF_005239225.2. NCBI lineage: Eukaryota > Viridiplantae > Streptophyta > Magnoliopsida > Malpighiales > Salicaceae > Populus > Populus alba. The sequence continues at coordinate 54,757,189 of NC_133284.1, read as the reverse complement.
TAACGGGTCTGTTTTAATTTTTATCAATGCTATTGCGGAGTTGTAATTTTCATAAATTTATATGTATAAATTTATATGGACGTTGATAATTGATAATGAATATTTATGAGAAGTTGTAATTTGTTTGTTGGATAATCTTGAGGTAAACCAATATTTTTGCAAATTTATTTACCTAACATAGTTAATTAATACATATTATCATCGTAATTTTATAGAGGTTCGATAGAAGTCATGGATGATCTTTAATGGATGTATCAAGATTCACCTCAAGAATTGCGAAGGATGGATTATTGTAACAAAGTTCAGGGTTTTATTAATTTCGCAACATTTATTCCTAAAAAATTTACTAGAGGCGGTATTAGGTGTCCATATAGGAAGAATCAAAATAAAAGTATCTGCATCCAAATATTGTAATGATGCATCTTCTACACTAAGGGTTCATGGAGAACAACCTGTGTTGGTAATCATACGGAGAAGTATTTGTTCGTAATAAGAGAATGGGAAAATGGTGGTTGGGTCAACTTCTAGTGTTAGCAACGTGTAGGGAGTTATAAATGACAACAGTAATCTTTACAAGAATATGGTTATGGATGCATTGAGAATGAATCAAGGTAATGTCAGTCAATGTCCAATCGTAGAAGAAAAACCTAATGCAAATGCAACTAAGTTTTTTGATCTATTAAAAGATTCTGACGAACCATTATAGGATGGCTGCATAAACCAAAATAAATTATCGGCCATAACACAGGTGTTCACCATCAAGTTAGATCAAAGGTTGAGTGAGGCCGGTTATGACAAAATTATTGAATGGACGAGAAGCATTTTACTTGAAAGGAACAGGCTAAAAGAGAACTTTTATGCTGTGTAATTTAATAATTATTTTTTAAATAGGTCAATAGAGAATGAATAGAATTGAGAATGGGTTCATTTTGTGTAAACACAAAAATGGCATTGTTGTTACTTATTTTTGGACCCCATGTACTAGAGATGGTGTATACCTCTTTTGAACCGAGTGCATGAGTGTAGCTCATTTTTGCTACAAGATTAACAAAAGTAGAAAAGGAAGAAATTTTTGTCAAACCCTGTTTGAGTTGTTTTCTGTCCTTTTTATCCTTCCCCTTTACTACCAAAATCACTAGGTTTCTTAGATTAACCAAGAATCTTTATAATGCTAAATTCGTTCCTTCTTTATCTTGTTTTTAAAGTAGAATAAACCCCTCAGAATTTGCCCTAAAAAAACTGATTCTGCTATTGCAATTTTTTGTTCTAACTCAAGCTCTGATTTTGACTTGGTTTCATATGATATCTGACCACACTAGCTATATTATATCACTCATGACATGTTGAAGAATTGACCTACAACTTTATTGGGTCCTAAGGCTCATTGTTCTTATGAAAGACTCTCGGTCAGATTCAGATGCTCGGTATTGTCAGTTTCTCGAATCAGATCAAGAAACCTTTTTTTATCAACCAGATTGCGGCCAGAATCTGTTTTTTAAAACAAATTTATCTCACTTTGAACCCTCATAAAAGTTGTAAACTTATATGTGTAGATGAATTTAGGTTTTCGAATCTCTTGATTTCGATATTAGAAGCTAAGATATTCCCATGAGAATATCTAATAAGAAAGTAGAGATTTCTGCCGTGAGAAGGATTTTGACCTGAGTTTTGCACTAAAATCTCTACTTATACCATAAATCTGTTGTTCACTGTCTTTAGGTCAGACCCTCAGTTAGATTTGGGATGCTCAACATTGGATGTTTCCAAATCACATCAGGAAATCCTTTTGACCAACCAGGTTGCAGCTAGATTCTACGCTTCAAAATGAATTACCTCATTTTGGATCCTTTATGAAAGTTGTAGTTCTATAAGTTTAAATGAATTTGGGTTTTTAAATCGCGTGGTTTTGATAACAAAAGCTCAAGATATTTCCTTTTGAAATCTAGCGTGAAAGTAGAGAATCCTACTGCAATAAGGTTTCCACCTGAGTTTGATTGCAATTATGTTCTTCAAAATGAATTTATCTCACTTTGAACCCTATATGAAAGTTGTAGACCTATACGCATAGATGAATTTAGGTTTTTGAATCTCCTAATTTCAATATCAGAAGCTCAAGATATTCTCGTTTGAATATCTAGTGTGAAAGTAGAAAATCCTACCGTGAGAATGACTTTTGCTCGAGTTTGCAGGTACACAATTGCAAGATGCTTAATGTTTGAAGACCAATTGCAGGCCAATTCGAAGCCTCTTTTTTGGACCAAGGACTAAATGGAAAAGATGCTAAAACAAAGGAGTTGATTGAAGATAAAAATTAGAAGAAATTTTGTCGGATGAAGAAATTGAAGAACATGGATTAGATCAAAAAAGGAAAATAAGGGAGTTGATCATGTTTTGCTCTCATTTTTAAACAAGACGACGCCGTACTACCCTTTGTTTTGACACAAACTACATAACCCCTTCATGAAAATATAATTAACATGACATTGTCCATTTGCATTATGAGAACAGAGCCTCCTCGTCTGTAATTTTTTCCTTTTCTCTGCACAACTATCCTGGTTGTTTTCTTTCTTTTTATCTGCAACTTCCTGCTGGTTTTCATGATTCTCTCGCTTGGTTTTGGAGTTGCGGATCATGTTTTTTGTTAGCTTCAATCCAAAAAAGGCAGCAGCTTTTGTGCCTCCTCTATGCCAGTTGCAAAATGACATGGAGAGAAGAACCTCACCATCATCTTATTGCTAGGATTTTATCCTTAACACGGATGGCTAGGACGAGGTGTTAACATGGAAAGTAATGGTTGATGATCACATAATCAAAATAAAAATAGTTTAGTTTCCTATTTTTGCTTTATTTGATCACCCAGGATTACATCTTAGAATTAATGCAATATTTGTTTCTTATTTTTGCTTTATTTGATCACCCAGGATTACATCCTAGAATTAATGTAATATTTTTTTTCTAATAAGAGTTGTGATTAGGTTATATAAACCTCCTCTGCTGGGAGGAAAAGAGGAGAAGAAAAAATGAAAGAGAGATAAAAAATAGAGAAATGAGAAGCAAAAAAGGGGGGGTTCTTTTATTGATTTTTTTTTTACTGTGAAAACCTTCAGTGGAACGGGAAAAGAAAGAGAGAAAAATAAAGCAGAAGAAAGAATAGGGCAGAGACAGGGAGAAAAGAGGAGAACCAATAAAGAGAGACATAGGGAGAAAGAAGAGAACCAGTAGAGAGAGACAGAGGAAAAATACCGAGAACAGGGGAGAACTAAGTAGCTAAAAACCAGTAGAAGACACGGAAAAAACGAGTTGGACGCCAACAGAGAATATAGGTGAAAGAGCTGAAATAGACGAAAGCATTGATAGACCAGCCAGCGCGCCTTCAACATCACCGTTGTCCCTTCATTTCTGTCTCCAGGTTTGTTCCCCTAATCTCTTCTGCATGCATTTTCCTTTATGTTTGCATTGTTCAAATGAATTGTAGTTCACTTGAACAGTAACTGGACATGCATACGTGAGGATTTATTTGCCTAGCCGGGTCACTAGTTTGGGCCAGTGACCCGCCTAGGCCTGCTAGGTTTAGCCCAACCACATGGGCTGAGCTGGACCCAGGCCCTAAAAAAACAAGTAATATCGTTGTTGTTTTTTTTTTAGTGTATTTATTTTGTAGTTTTTTTTTTGTATTTTTAGATTGTAAAAATACAAATCTCGTATTTAGAATACTTGGTTTTCGACGCAATGTGACAAATATATATATATTTTCATGCATATGGCCAATACCCTAGCATATTTTGAATTTCCGCTTTAAAAAAAAATTAAAGTTTTTTAAAAAATATGTTTTAGCATGAATTTCTTAAACACAAAAAATTATTTTCTTGCATTTTGGATTTTACAACATGTTTGAAAAATTCCAAAGGATGTTGACCAATATTCCAAAAAATACAAAAATCTTATTTTTTAAAGAATTCATCTATTATTCACCATTAATGTTTGGATAAAGAAATCACAAAGGGATGAATATCCAAAATATTATTGGGAATAACTTGTTATTATTTACTAGTAATGGTTGGATAAAGAAACACTAAGTGGTTAATATTCAAAATACTTTTCAAGGAATAATAAGTCATGATTATTTATTTAATCACATATCCTTGAAAAATAAGAAAAAAATAGGCTTTTAAAGCATCTTGAATTTCCTTAGATTTCTAATTTAGATTTTTTTTATTCCTCTTCTGTCACACCCGACATCTCGGCGATCCTAAAAATAAGTTTAAGTCTTTGGAAAGAATAGATTTCTGGCATCATGTTCTTTAATGTGGATAAGGAGTCGCCACCTAGTATTATGGTCACTAGGAACCCTAACTGGTCAATAGAGATTCTATGGTTCGGGACTGGTTACGTAAAAGGGAAGATATTATCACCCCTTAAACGTCCTGCCTGAGGCAGGCTGCATTGCTAGTTTCGTCCTAAATTGCGAAATGTTTATTTTTTATGTTATGAAAAAAATTTCATACAATATTCCTCACTCTGGCGCCAGTGAATATTAACTACGAATATTTCCAACTCTGACGTTGATAAATATGACGTAGCTAAAAAATAAATTTAAATCAAATGTTTTTTATTATATTCCTGACTCTGGCGTCAGTGAATAAAACAAGTAGAAATCAATTTAAAATAAAATAAAATAAATTTACATTAGTATTTTTATTATTCCCGACTCTGGCGTCGGTGAATATACTTAAATAAATTTATCCTATTTTATCTTATGTGAATAAACAAAATAAAATAAAATCAATTCGTTGCTTTATCAAATTATTTTTACACATGTGAAACAAAAATAAAATAAAATAAATTTACCTTAGTATTTTTATTTATTCCCGACTCTGGCGTCGGTGAATATACTTAAATAAATTTATCCTATTTTATCTTATGTGAATAAACAAAATAAAATCAATTCATTGCTTTATCAAATTATTTTTACACATGTGAAACAAAAATAAAATAAGATAAATTTACCTTAGTATTTTTATTTATTCCCGACTCTGGCGTCGGTGAATATACTTAAATAAATTTATCCTATTTTATCTTATATGAATAAACAAAATAAAATCAATTCGTTGCTTTATCAAATTATTTTTACACATGTGAAACAAAAATAAAATAAAATAAATTTACCTTAGTATTTTTGTTTATTCCCGACTCTGGCGTCGGTGAATATACTTAAATAAATTTATCCTATTTTATCTTATGTGAATAAACAAAATAAAATCAATTCATTGCTTTATCAAATTATTTTTACACATGTGAAACAAAAATAAAATAAGATAAATTTACCTTAATATTTTTATTTATTCCCGACTCTGGCGTCGGTGAATATACTTAAATAAATTTATCCTATTTTATCTTATGTGAATAAACAACATAAAATCGATTCATTGCTTTATCAAATTATTTTTACGCATGTGAAACAAAAATAAAATAAAATAAATTTACCTTAGTATTTTTTTATTCCCGACTCTGGCGTCGGTGAATATACTTAAATAAATTTATTCTATTTACTTTATGTGTTTTTTTTTAGTCAATGAATAAATAAATAAAACAATAAATTCATTTATGTATATATTTTTTTACCTACACAATTTTTATATATATTTTTTACATGTTTATCTTTTTTTTTTATTTTTTAGTTTTGGGCTGGGCCGGGCTAAACCCAGCCCAGCAAGTGGCTGGGCTCAGCGCAGCCCCACAGGGGCTGGGCTGAACCCAGCCAGCCTGGCCCGGGTCACTGGCCCAAAGCCAGTGACCCGGCTAAAAACAGGATGCACGCGTGAAATAAATCACGCGTGCATTCAACAGTGCGAAGGTAATTAAATTACCTTCGCACTGTTCAAACTTCAAACAACTAATTAGACACTGAAGAACTGAGAAAAAAATGGAAAAGGCGCACCTGTTTCTGGCGATCGAAGAAGGCTGCAGTGCTGGTGGAGTTCGACTGCTTGCGATTTCAAACGATGCTGATGAAGGTTGCAACGCTGGTGTGGGTTCTACTGCTTTCAGTCCAATGCCAATGGTTCGGTGATCGATTGGGATCCTGTTTCAGAAGGCGGTGAAGAAGGCTGCGGCGCTGGTGGAGTTCGACTGAGTTCTGTTGATAATCGATGGTTAGGGGATTAATTGCTTTCTTGTAGGAACGAAAACAAGATTGATCCGTGACTCCCCTCCTCCTTTCTCTCTTTGTCTGCGTTGGTATTTTTGTTTGGTTTATGCCCTTTTTTGTTCCTCTGTTTTGGGTTGATGTTTCTGTTCCTCTCTATATATTTTTTTGTTCTGTTTTTGATTGCTCTGTTTGCCTTTTTGGGAATTCTGGGTTTCTCTTTCGTGTTTTTTCTGGGTTTTTTGCTCTCGTTTTTCTCCCCCCCACGAGGTCTTCTTCGCTTCGCTTTTATAGAGGCAGCGGCAGCCTCGGTGGTGGTAACGGCTGGCCTCCCCTAAATGCTCCGTAACCGACGCCTTTAATGGAGAAAACGTCCACGCCAACGGACGAAACGCCTCTGCCTTTAATGGCAGAGAGCCGTTGCAGAGATGATGAATAGTTGTTGCAAAACGACACCGTTTTGCTTGGCTGCGAATTTGGTCCTTGTGATACTTCTAATTTTGCAATCAAACCCCTGGTTAAAATATAATTGGACCCTTACATTTCTGCGCCATTTTCAAGTTGGTCCTTGGATTTTAATTTTTCCAATTTGGACCCCAATTAAACCCCAAACTTTAATATGTCTTCGATTAAGTCCCTGATTGGATTAATTAAATTAATTTCAAATTCAATTAAGTCCAAAAACTTATCAATTCTCCAATTAAACCCTTAATTGGATTAATTAAATTAATTTCAAGCTCAATTAAGTCTCAAAACTTATCAATCCTCCAATTAAACCCTTATTTGGAGTAATTAAATTAATTCCAAGCTCAATTAAGTCTCAAAACTTATCAATGTTCCAATTAAACCCTTATTTGGAGTAATTAAATTAATTCCAAGCTCAATTAAGTCTCAAAACTTATCAATTTTTCAATTAAACCCTTGATTGGATTAATTAAATCCATTTTCGAACTTAATTAAGTCTCACAACTTATCAATCATGTTACCTTTAAACCCAAATTTTAATTCATTCTTTATTTATTTCATTTTACTTGTTTTTTTTCATCATTATTATTTTTTATCATCATTTTTTTATCCTTTTTTAGTAAATAAAATAATTAAAATAAAAATGGTCAAAATTGGGTTATGACAGTTGCCCCCTCTTTATAATATTTACTATACAAAGATATTTAGAAAATTTTATTTTCTTTTAGCTTTATGTAGTAAATTTATAAAGAAAAGTAGATACAAAGAGAACTTTTGCTTTTTTTCTTTTTCTTGAAAACTTCAAAAACAGTAAATTGACACGACCTTTATAGAGAGATGTTGAAATTAAGAAGCAAGTCATTTGGAAGACAACCCACCTTCTTCTTTTTTTTTTTTTTTTTTTTTAAAGGATGGTCACATTGTAATGGGTTACCTGCCCAGTTGGTATATTGTAATGGGTTAACAACCCAGTTGGTCACATTGTAATGGGTTACCTGCCCAGTTGGTAAATTGTAATGGGTTACCAACCCAGATGGTCACATTGTAATGGGTTACCTGCCCCGTTGGTATATTATAATGGGTTACCAACCCAGTTGGTCACATTGTGATGGGTTACCTGCCCAGGTGGTCACATTGTAATGGGTTACCAGCCCAGGTGGTCACATTGTAATGGGTTACCTGCCCAGTTGGTATATTGTAATGGGTTACCAGCCCAGGTAAAAGGAAAGTGAGGGCTCTAAGGCGCACTCAAAAGGAGGTAGGATAGGAAATGCACTACCTTTGATGGTCGAGGGCTCGAAGGCGCGCTCGAAAAGAATTGAGGAGAGGGCTCGAAGGCGCATTCGAAAGGAGGTAGGATAGGAAATGCACTACCTCAAGAATGAAAAATGAAATGTGGTTGAAAAGTACATAGATTTTTCTGGTGGCCTAATTCTCATGGGTAGGCTGCCTAGGTTGAAAATTCTTAAAAGTGAAAATTTTTCAACAGCAATTTCGATCTTTGGCCATTTCAAGTTGGCCTTCCACTTGATGGATTTCGTTGGAATTTTCTCATATGAAATTTGCAAAACTCATTGTTCAATGTCTCGAAGTTTAGATGATATGCATGCATCTTTACCTGTTTTGAAATATAGGCCCCCATTTCTTCTTAGTCTTCTTGTTGCTTGACTGATGAGGACTTGCTACCTCTGATTCGGGTCATCTTTGTCACTTGGCTTCTAGCCCACTCGAGTTAGCCCATGTAAATCTATTTCCAGATTTATTTGCACAACTTAGCATTTGTGGTGCCCATCGTGACCCACTTATTTGCTGAAGATTTCTGACTCGTCAAATAATTTGAGAGGACTTATTCATTGCCCCTCGTTTCACTGATAAAAACATTCGGTGTCACTTGCTGAAAGGATCAAATTGTCTTTCGTAAACCAAAATGCCCCCTTGTCTTGTTGTAGGAAATATTCCTCTCTTTTTCTAGAAGAGAAAATACAATGTTGCCCCCTTGTACTGGTCATTGCCCCCAAGTGTACTTTGCCAGCAACTTAGACAAATAATGGTTTTAAAAGACCATTCTTTCATTTCTCTTTTTGTTCATTTTGGTGAAGGAATATAGGTCTAGAATGAATCTTGAAATCTTGATCTTGCATTTTGAAATAAAAAATTATTTCGATATGAATCTAAAACAATTTGCTTTTGAAATCTTGCAACTCCTTGGCTATTTTCTTTCTTGAAAAAGAGGTTATTTGCTCTTGTGTTTGGCAACGAGATCTTCAATGAAAATACGTCATGAGATGACCTTTTGTTTCAAAGTGAAGGGCTCGAGAAAGAAAAAAAAAAAAAGCTCGAGGTTTTGTACGAGAAAAATTTGTCTCCTTTTGAACCTTCATTTTTATCAGCATGAATAATAATGAGTAGTTTATTCTTGATGTCATGAATCTTATGAAAAAATATTCTTTGCATTTTGGAGAGCATTGTTTATTGTTCCAAGTTGCTTGCTTGCTTGATTAGAAAGGACTTTTACAGGCACGTAACGTAGGCTGTAGTTTCTGGCTATGAAAGAAAAGGATTCATAAGGCTCAAAGAGTGTTTCAGGGTTTTAAGGACCAAGGATCACTATCAACAATTTGATTTTTGAAGTCTTCCATCTTTTCTTTTGCCGCACTTCTTTGATTTGCTGCTTTTTTATTGCTTTGCTAAGGTATACTCACTTTATCTTGGATGTCACTTTTCTAGTGATTTGGGTATGCCCCCTAGCATTTGAGTTTCTTGAGCTCTTATGCCTTTTTGGCTTTCTCACAGCTTTTTCTCTTTTCTCATTGAAATTTTCTCTTGCCCCCCAGTGTGGGGTGTGATCCTAGTCGGGATTTTTCATGAAAGAAAAATTATTCAGGCTCAAAAAGGGATCACAAAGGATATACTTATTTTAGAAAGTGAAAGGAATAACAAAGATGGCCTTTCCTCATTTCAAGCGCAAGCAGTTAAGATCAATAAACTTTGGCCTCATCCAGTGTGATGGTTTGGTCTTTGCAAAGATGCATTTCATGAGTCATGAGTAACAAGTTCACTACATACCATTATTCATACATTTAAAAACACACAATTCAAAAGTCATAGGGTAAGGGTGTTTATTCATTTTTTTCTCTTCTTTTTTTTTTGTTTATAATTTAGTCACCTCAATAATGGAGTTGCTTGATTCAATTGTCATTCTATAAGTAGAATGTTAAAAATATCATTTTTGGATAAACATCAATTTATTTTTGAAATCAAAATGCTAGATCAATATTTCAAAAACTCCAATAGGGAAATGTTTTTTTTTTTTTTTTGGTAAAAAGAGATCAATTATGTCTATAAGATCATGCGAAGTTGTAAGGTTTTTTTTTTTTTTTTTTTTTTTTTGTTGCAGGCACCCCTTATGAAAAATTTGCAAAGAGAAATAATTGGCCCAATCTTATTTATTGATTTGATAAAGACTTATACATCATGGATAATATTTCTTTACAGAATCAGAGTTCACAGGCCTAACTACGTCCTCCCCATCCATTCTTGTTAGTATCAATGCCCCTCCTGAAAATGCATTCTTCACTACGTAGGGTCCTTCATAATTGGGCGCCCATTTACTGCGATCTTCACCTGGTAGTGATAGAACTTTCCTCAATACTAAATCTCCTTCTTTGAGTTCTCTTGGCCGAACTTTTCGGTCATATGCCTTAGCCATCCTTCTTTGATACAACTGGTGGTGACAAATTGCTGCTAACCTTCTCTCGCTGATCATATTTAGTTGTTCGTATCGTAGCCTGACCCAATCAGATTCCTCGAGTCCAGATTCCATGAGGACCCTTAAAGAGGGAATTTCTACTTCCAATGGTACCACTGCCTCCATTCCATATACTAAAGAGTATGGTGTAGCCCCGGTTGATGTCCTCACTGCTATTCGATACGCATGGAGAGCATAAGGAAGCCATTCATGCCAATCCTTGTAAGTAATCACCATTTTTTGAACAATCTTCTTTATATTTTTATTAGCAGCTTCTACAGCGCCATTCATCTTGGGTCTGTAAAGGGACGAGTTGGAATGCTTGATCTTCCACTTTGTGCATAGCTCCGCTATCATCTTTCCATTAAAGTTTTGAGCATTATCAGTCACCACTCTCTTGGGTACACCATATCTGCAGATTAGATCTTTCTCGATGAACCGCTTGACCACTTTCTGAGTCACATGGGCATATGAGCAAGCCTCTACCCATTTGGTGAAGTAATCAATCGCTACAAGGATAAAACGATGTCCGTTACTGGCTTTTGGATTAATAGGCCCAATCACATCTATTCCCCACATTGCAAATGGCCAAGGAGACACCATGTTAAATAAGGGTGTAGGAGGCGCATTGACTTTGTCGCTATACACTTGACATTTGTGGCACCTTCGGACATGATTTATGCAATCCTTCTCCATGGTTAGCCAAAAATAACCTGCCCTTTGCATCTGCCTAGCCATCATGTGTCCGTTTGCATGCATAGCACAAATTCCTCCGTGCACTTCTTGTAGGGCCTTGTTGGCTTCCAGATCACTCAAACATCTCAATAAAGTCCCATCAAACGACCTTTTATACAAAATCTCCCCATCTATGTAGTATTCCATGGCCATTCTTCTCAAGGTCCTTTTATCTATCTTCGAGGCTCCCGACGGGTACTCTTGATGCTGGATGAATCTTTTTATATCCATGTACCATGGGTCTTTGTCTGTTTCTTCTTCTATTAAACAACAATGCGAGGGAGAATTTCTGATCTCGATGCTTACAGGCTGAATTTTGGCACCACAATCAATTATAGCCATAGAAGCTAAGGTAGCTAACGCATCGGCAAATTGATTTTTATCTCTCCCCAAATGAGTAAATTCTATTTCATCAAAGCTTTCAGCCAATTTGAAGAGGTATTCCTGGTATGGTCTCAATTTTTCATCCCTTGTCTGCCATTCCCCTTTTACCTGACAGATTATTAGCATTGAGTCTCCATATACTTCTAATTTCCCTACATTCATCTCTAACGCAGCTTCCAATCCGTGGATGCAAGCTTCATACTCAGCTGTGTTGTTTGTACAACTAAAGTGCAGCTTTACTGAGATAGGATATTGCTTTCCTTCTGGGGAAATTATTACAGCACCTGCCCCGTTGCCCGATACATTTACTGCGCCGTCAAAATGCATAGACCACCAACCACTCTTCTCCTCCTTTTCTGTTACTAGCACATCTTCATCAGGAAAGTCAAAGTTCAATGGCTCATAATCCTCAATAGCATTATCGGCTAAATGATCCGCAATTGCGCTTCCTTTTACTGATTTTCTGGTCATGTAGATGATGTCATACTCAGCTAGCAGTACTTGCCATCTGGCTATTCTACTCGACATGTATGGGTTTTCAAAGATATACTTCAATGGGTCCATTCTTGAGATCAACCAGGTAGTGTAGTATAGCATATATTGTCGCAACCTCTTCGCACTCCACACCAGACTACAACATAACTTCTCAACCATACTGTAACGGGATTCGCACTCAGTGAACTTCTTACTCAAATAGTAGATGGCTTGTTCCTTTCTTCCTGACTCATTCTGTTGCCCCAACACACAACCCATAGCTGATTCGGTCACAGTTAAATACAGGATGAGTGGCTTTCCGTGTACAGGCGGAACCAACAATGGTGGTTTTTGTAAGTACTGTTTGATTTTATCAAAAGCTTTTTGGCAATCTTCATCCCATGTTCCAGGATTCTTCTTTCGGAGTAATCGAAAAATCGGTTCACATGTCACTGTAAGTTGTGAGATAAAACGAGCAATATAGTTCAAGCGCCCCAAAAAACCTCGAACTTCCTTTTCGGTCTTTGGAGTGGGCATGTTTTGTATGGCTTTTACCTTGTCAGGGTCCACTTCTATGCCTTTATTACTCACCACAAATCCTAATAATTTGCCTGATTTCACCCCGAATGTAAACTTTGCAGGATTCAATTTCAATTGATATTTTCTCAACCTCTCGAACAATTTCCTCAGAGCTGGGATATGACTTTCTTCATCTTTGGACTTTGCGATCATGTCGTCCACATAGACCTCAATTTCCTTGTGCATCATATCATGAAAAAGTGCTACCATTGCCCTTTGGTACGTTGCTCCAGCATTCTTCAATCCGAATGGCATTACTTTGTATCAGTAAGTTCCCCATGGGGTGATAAATGTCGTCTTTCTCTTATCTGCTTCAAACATTTTAATCTGATTATAGCCGGAGAAACCATCCATGAAAGAGTAAGTGGAACTCTTAGCAGCATTGTCCACCAACACGTCTATATGTGGTAGCGGAAAGTCATCTTTCGGGCTTGCTTTATTCAAATCCCGGAAATCCACGCACACCCTGATTTTGTTGTCCTTCTTGGGAACCGCAACAATGTTAGACACCCATTCAGAATATTCTACTACCTCCAAGAAACCTGCATCCCACTGTCTTGTTATCTCTTCTTTGACCTTAAGCAATACATCAGGTCTTGTCCTTCTTAGCTTCTGTTTGACTGGACAACAACCCTCAATCAAAGGTAACTTGTGCACTACTATTTCAGTATCCAAACCGGGCATGTCAGCGTATGACCAGGCAAAAATATCCACATACTCCCGCAAAAGGGCGACCAATTCACTCCTCATAGCTGTAGTGATCAACATTCCTATTTTCAACTCCTTTTTGTCATGCTCGGTACTTACATTTATTAATTCTAATTCCTCTTTTGCAGGCTCCCATGCATGTTCGGATTGCTTCATAATCTTCTTGAACTCCTCAATGTCATCTTCACCATCTTCTTCCTCATCCATTGAGGTTATAGTTTTATCAAAATTAGGCCAATTATTCTCAATGCAATGGGTTTGTAAGTTTATCGTTGTCCCGCTTTCAGATTCCCTGAAAGCGGAAAGTGCCTTTGTTATGAGTGCATAATGAAAAGGTGAAACTAGAAGGTATGATGAAGGGAAAAAGAAAGCATGATCTCATTAAAACTTGAAATGATAGAAGGGCTCAAAACAAAATCTTGTTGCCAATATCTTGAGCCACGATTACTGGCAACGCAAATTTATTCAAACAAAATGCAGCAATAATAAAAAAAAAGAGCAAGCAGCCATCAAATGTTTACTTTTTAAAAACAATTAGGATTTCTTGAATTTCCCAATTGTTCAACTCTTCCCCTTCAGCTAATCTTCTCACGAATCCAGAGGGCTCATCTTCTAGAGCTCCCACAGTTAGTTGGGGTAGTGCTTCAAAGGGGCTCTCTTCATCTTCAACATCTCCTTGGGGTTCTTGTTCACTGGTTCCTTCCAAGTAGTGAATAGTAGCACCACTAAACTCCTTGCTCACCTTCTCAATTTCACCATCAACCTTTATCACTTGTGCAGGTCGTGGGAATGTCACGTGGATTGGTGGAATTTGTATCCGATCTTCATTAGGCTCCCTTCTTTCGATTCGAGCCAACCTTCTTTCCCTTTTAGACTCGATTTCTCTCTTGAAATCTGCCTTTCGTGGCTTAAAACCCAAACCGAATCTCTGATCAGCGCATTTCATTTTCATCACATTGATCCTCTCCGGCATTCCTGTTGTAGGGTCATACTGGAATGGCAGCCCATGCTTTAGAAAGTATTTAGCAGCCATTTTTACTGCATCAGAAATTTCTGGCTTTCTTCGTGTAGTATTTTCTGGTACCCATTCAGCATTTACCACTTCAAATGCATGCAGATTTCCATCTGTGCTTCCTTCAGCTTCTATGTAAGGGATCGATATATTTCTTGTCATTGACAGAGTTTCCTCAGCTTTTACTGTCACCAAATTCCCATTGATGATGAACTTAAGCCGCTGATGTAAAGAAGATGTGACGGCTCGGGCTGCGTGGATCCAAGGCCTCCCCAATAAAATACTATATGATGGATGGATATCCATTACTTGCAACGTTACTTGGAACGACTGAGGGCCAATAACCAGTTCAACATCAATATTCCCGATGATTGGTCTAGGTGACCCATCATATGCTCTGGCAGTCATAGTACTAGGCTTCATGTGAGAGGCATCAACAGGCATTTTATCCAACACATGTCTTGGTAACACATTTAAAGCAGAGCCATTATCTATTAGCACCTTCGCAATAACACAATCTTTGCACTTTACGGTGATGTATAACGGCTTATTATGGCCAGCCCCCTCAGGATCAAGTTCATCCTCGGTGAAGTAAAGATAGTTGGTGGCTTGAATTCTACCCACCAAATGCTCTATAGAATCATATGTGATGTCTTGAGGAACATATGCCTCGTTGAGAACCTTTTGAAGGGCATTCCGATGGAGTTCTGAACTTAATATCAGTGATAACAAGGAAATCCTAGCTGGCGTCTTTTTAAGCTGTTCCACCATGCTATATTCAGTATGCCTCATTAACTTCAAAAACTCATTAGCTTCTTCATCACTTACTGGCCTATTAACTTCCTCTGTCTCTACCACATTCTTCCCTTTATCCTTTTTATAGTTTTCTAACTCTTCAGGAGTAAAGCATCTCCCACTTCTGGTGAGTCCTCCTACCTCGGTATTGAAAATTGGGGTAGGATTCGGGCTACAAAAGGAATAACCATAATTATAAGGCAAAGCATTATAATTTCCGCTAACAGGATTCAAAGGCTTGGTTAGGATCATTTTAGGTGGACCCCCTTCAGTTGGTTGATATCGACAAACTTCCTCCTTATTGTCATAACCAGTCAATGTTCCTACCAAATCATCTTCTTCATGTTTCATTAATCTCAACACCCCTAGCGTCATCATACTTTCCACCTCATAATTAAACTCCTCGCAAGAGTCTATATTGTGCCCAAATTGCTGATGATATTTGCAGTATTCGCTCATGCCTCCAACAACTTGCACATTGACTGGTATTTTGAGATACCCAGCTTGTTTTAACATCTTATACAAACTATCCATTGTGACTTTCAGTATTGTTTTACCCTCTTTTACCACCTCCAAGCTATTGACTCCCCCACTTCCTGAGGCATGGTTTGGTAAAGGATTGGACTTCACATTCGGGGAATCATCAAAGGAAATCCACCCTGCTTTGATAAGTTGGAGTATTTTCCTTTTGAATGCAATACATCCATCAATGTTATGACCAGGGGCACCGGCATGGTATTCGCATTTTTGATCAGGTTTATACCAAGCAGGGAATGGTGGTTGTAAAGGGGGTAAAGGAACAAGTGCTATTTGGCCGATGCTAAGAAGCCTTTTATGCATTTCGGCGAGAGTTAGAGGCAATGGCGGAAGTTGTACTTGTTCCTCCGAGAAATTTCTTCTTGGGTGGTAGGTATTGTTGTTTGGGTTGTTTGCGGGATTATTTTGGTTGTGGGTAGGTGAAGCAAATTTTATGTTAGATATGGAAGGAGTAGGTGTGATGGTTTTGAAGTTATAATCGTCTTGGTAGACCTTCCTTCCCCTTCCTCCTCTCTCGATATTATGAATTTCTGATTCTTTCTTCCTTCCAACGAAACCTCTTTTTTCAACTGGATCTACAATTCTCCCCGCTCGAATAGCATGTTCGATCCTTTCAGCTATGAAAACCAGATCGGAGAAATTTTACGCGGCACTACCAACCAAGTACTCAAAATACGGGGCTTTGAAAGTGTTGGAAAATAAACCCGTCATTTCCCTCTCTAGCAATGGAGGGTTAACTTGTGCAGCTGCCTCGCGCCATCTTTGGGCATACTCTCTTACAGACTCTTTATTTCCCTTTTCCATAGCTTGTAGACTTGATCGATCTGGGGCAACATCCATATTAAACTTATATTGCTTAATAAAAGCATCCACCAAGTCCTTCCAACCCTTAATTTTCATGTTATCTAAACGCATATACCAGGCAAGAGCAGCATCACTCAGACTGTCTTGGAAAAAATGGATCAATAACTTCTCATCATGAACCACCTCCGCCATTTTATTACAATATGCCTTAAGATGGGTTATCGGGCATTGAGTTCCAGTATACTTGACAAATTCTGGTACTCTGAATTTCCTGGGAATAACCACATTAGGCACTAAACACATTTCGGCAGCCTTTACCGGGTCATACAAATTATTTCCTTCGATGACCCTCATCCTTTCCTCTAAAGCAGATAGTTTCTCTTGACCATCCTCGTCTACCATTCTATCCCTTTGAGGATCCTCTTCTCTTGGAACCCCTATTGGGAATGTTGGTTGAGCAGGTAGGAAGTGAGCAACATCATGAGGTCCTGATGGCGGAATGAAGGAAGCTGTAGGCATTGGCTGGAATTGAGCTGTGAATGATGGTTGAGAAGATGTTCCTTCTCCAGATTTGGATTTCAAAGCTTGCTCGAGCAGACTAGTAAGCCTTGCTACATCCTCCTTTAGGCTCTCCATCTCTTTTTTGTATTGAGTTTCTAACTGAGCTCTCTCTTCATTGTCCATTTGTGTCCGTAACCGGGTGTTATGGACACGTTTCAGTGGGGGACCTATATTTCACCTGCTATATGCAAAATGTGACATCTTATAAGCATATGCATGAATATGAATGCAACATATTGGGCACGGATTATTTCATGGGAGGGTGACATAACAACCGTTATTCTTTGGATGTTTGGTTAGATCTACATCCGATACTTATTGCAATGCCGAGAGGAGATCTGTTTAACCTTTTACCATTTGAGCTTTCAGCCTTGTACACCCATTTGAATAAAAGTAAATAAAGGTCTTCGCCTTTTTTTATTTAACCCATAAAACTTTCATTACAACAAATGATTCATCTTAATCTATTACAGGGGGAAAGGCGCTGCCTTTATTAGATATAGCTTTTAGAAACATATCGGTGTTGTTCATGCTCCCTCGATACTTCGCGATGTCCCCTCCAACTTGACGAGCCTCTACTCTTAGCCAATGAGCCTCGACCGCAGCTCGATCAATTTGCTCTTGAAACTCCCTTATTCTTTCAGTATGGATCAAGTTGTTTCTGGATAGAGAATTATTAGCAGTATCTAGTATTTGAACATGACTTTCCAACATTTTCTGACTTTCTAGCAATTGTTCGATCTTTGCTTCTCCCTTTGCTAATTTAGTCTTCAATGCCTTTGCTTCAATTTTACTACTATTGAGTTCAGTTCTCAAATTCTGCGTGGCTTTGACTATCTTCTTGGATTTATCCAATTCCAATTCAACATCTTTTAACTGGCTCTTGAGTTCTTTCAAATCTGTTAAACGCTTGCTTGACACAACTTGATTTTTCACGGCCAATTCCTCCCAATACTGGGCCTTCTCCACCAGAAGCATCTTCTCCTCATTGATGACTTTTATGGATTCTAAGTCGTTCATTGCTTTCATCCGATCTCGGCCCAACGAGTCCCTTTCTTCCTCAGCCAATTTCCTCATAGCTTTTTCTTTAGCCAACTGATGTTCTAATGATAGTCTCCAATCCTCCTTTGCTTTAAGCTCGGCTTGCAATTGTTTTACTTGCTCTCTTAGTTCTTCTTCGCAACTCACCCTCTTTCTTCGGGTGCCCACAGATTCTGAAACTTCTACCATGTCGGAGACTCTTCTGTCACGCCATTCGGGATACTTTTCACTAACTGTGGGATTCCTTGATCCATTCTCCTTCTTTATCAGCAATAAAGAGTTCCAATCCTGCTTAATGCTTTCTAACATTTCTATGGCGGCCCCTTTATAGACCCCGGTAAATTGAGCTATGTCAATTGTCCTTGGAATACTTTGTATGCCCCCAAGCTGCCTTACAACTAAAGCAGGTGCGTAACTGATGTATCCCGTTACTCCAATTAATGGTACCCAAGGCTTTTCTCCACAACTCATCAAGCTTGTCATATTCCTCATCCAAGGAGCTTTCCAATTAAAAATGCTTAATGGTAGCCTTTGCAATTTTACCCTCCAATCATCTTCCGAAAAGCTCTCCCATTCTTTTGATACAAACAACTCGAGTGGCTTTTGGTCGAACCACCAGAAATTATTGAATATTGGTGTCTCCGTTTCTATATGACTTAGCAACCAGATGAATAGTAAAGAGACACAACACCTCATGGAACCTTTACCCGTTTTCTTGCAATGACTAAGAGATAGGAAGGTTTCCGCCAAAATCGCGGCACACGGGTTGATCTTTGTCTTTTCATATTCCACAAACAAATTGGCAGCTTCCAAACTGATAATTCCCGTAGTAGAAGGACATAGAACCAAACCAAATATTCCCAAAGCCAATATTCTATGTTTCTCTAATTTAGCATCCGGGTTAGCTTTTTTAGCAATCAGCAACTCCTCTAGCCGTTTCCATCTAAGACCCCCAGAGTTATCTTTTTCTCTATACGGTATTAGTTGAGGGATCCCTAGCAATTTGGCAAGCTCATCCATGGTGTCGTCGATTCTCTGGCGGAAGTACACTGTGTAGGCATCTTCGGGGAATTCAGTCAACACACTATACTCTTCGATGGTAGGTGTCATGTCAACATTTCGGAACGTGAAGCGTCGGTAATCGGGATCCCAAAAATGTATCATGGCTTTTATAGCTGATGGTAAAACTGGCACTTTCAAAAGGTGCAAAATCCTCCCATACTTCATAGCAAATTCTGCTTCATCTATCTGATACTTCGTGAATGAAAACAATCTGCTAGTGTCATTTATTATGCACCTGACATCTTTGAGTGGCGGTGTCCCACTGGCTTTTGGTCTAGGGCAGTCTCCCTCGGTCATTTGCAAGGATTCAGATTCGAGTCCATACTCAACAGTGGTTACCTCACGAATAACGGTCATTATGTCACCCGAAAGTCCTGTGATGAAAATGCTTAAATGTTATGCTCATCTCAATGAAATTATATAGGGACCAACCTAAAGAATAAGTTCTAGTCATTAAATGCATCTGGGTAGTTTTGCTATCTAGTCTCAAAGGTCTTTCGCATGCTCAGTGATCGTCCTCGAAAGGTTGATATGAGTTTTACAAGCAGCGTGAAGATAGAGGCCCTGAGTAAAATCAGTTTGGCATATCAACCACTGTCGAGCAAACAAATCATGCGAGAGTTGGATAGTTTCACGAGCCTTACCCAGGCTAAAGCCATTGGGGTGCCGTTACTTCTCCACTTATCTTAAAGTTGGTACCACACGTATATAAAAAAAAAAAAAATGAGCTTGAATGATATCCATATATATGCATGATAAATATGAATAATTATGCGTGCTAAAACAGTAAAAATAATAAATAAATAAATAAATAAACATAAAATAAAATAAAATAAACAAAATAAAAATAAAATAAAAAAATAAAATAAAATACACAAAAATACATAATAAACAATAAATAAATAAATAAATAGATAACTTGATAAGCACCAACAAAAAACAAAAAAAAATTAAAAAAATTTTAGCAATAAAAGAAACAAAAAAAAACAAAGCTTAGTCCTAAGGTCTCCAGTGGAGTCGCCATTCTGTCACACCCGACATCTCGGCGATCCTAAAAATAAGTTTAAGTCTTTGGAAAGAATAGATTTCTGGCATCATGTTCTTTAATGTGGATAAGGAGTCGTCACCTAATATTATGGTCACTAGGAACCCTAACTGGTCAATAGAGATTCTATGGTTCGGGACTGGTTACGTAAAAGGGAAGATATTATCACCCCTTAAACGTCCTGCCTGAGGCAGGCTGCATTGCTAGTTTCGTCCTAAATTGCGAAATGTTTATTTTTTATGTTATGAAAAAAATTTCATACAATATTCCTGACTCTGGCGCCAGTGAATATTAACTACGAATATTTCCAACTCTGACGTTGATAAATATGACGTAGCTAAAAAAATAAATTTAAATCAAATGTTTTTTATTATATTCCTGACTCTGGCGTCAGTGAATAAACAAGTAGAAATCAATTTAAAATAAAATAAAATAAATTTACATTAGTATTTTTATTATTCCCGACTCTGGCGTCGGTGAATATACTTAAATAAATTTATCCTATTTTATCTTATATGAATAAACAAAATAAAATCAATTCGTTGCTTTATCAAATTATTTTTACACATGTGAAACAAAAATAAAATAAGATAAATTTACCTTAGTATTTTTATTTATTCCCGACTCTGGCGTCGGTGAATATACTTAAATAAATTTATCCTATTTTATCTTATATGAATAAACAAAATAAAATCAATTCGTTGCTTTATCAAATTATTTTTACACATGTGAAACAAAAATAAAATAAAATAAATTTACCTTAGTATTTTTATTTATTCCCGACTCTGGCGTCGGTGAATATACTTAAATAAATTTATCCTATTTTATCTTATGTGAATAAACAAAATAAAATCAATTCATTGCTTTATCAAATTATTTTTACACATGTGAAACAAAAATAAAATAAGATAAATTTACCTTAATATTTTTATTTATTCCCGACTCTGGCGTCGGTGAATATACTTAAATAAATTTATCCTATTTTATCTTATGTGAATAAACAACATAAAATCGATTCATTGCTTTATCAAATTATTTTTACGCATGTGAAACAAAAATAAAATAAAATAAATTTACCTTAGTATTTTTTATTCCCGACTCTGGCGTCGGTGAATATACTTAAATAAATTTATTCTATTTACTTTATGTGTTTTTTTTAGTCAATGAATAAATAAATAAAACAATAAATTCATTTATGTATATATTTTTTTACCTACACAATTTTTATATATATTTTTTACATGTTTATCTTTTTTTTTATTTTTTAGTTTTGGGCTGGGCCGGGCTAAACCCAGCCCAGCAAGTGGCTGGGCTCCGCTCAGCCCCACAGGGGCTGGGCTAAACCCAGCCAGCCTGGCCCGGGTCACTGGCCCAAAGCCAGTGACCCGGCTAAAAACAGGATGCACGCGTGAAATAAATCACGCGTGCATTCAACAGTGCGAAGGTAATTAAATTACCTTCGCACTGTTCAAACTTCAAACAACTAATTAGACATTGAAGAACTGAGAAAAAAATGGAAAAGGCGCACCTGTTTCTGGCGATCGAAGAAGGCTGCAGCGCTGGTGGAGTTCGACTGCTTGCGATTTCAAACGATGCTGATGAAGGTTGCAACGCTGGTGTGGGTTCTACTGCTTTCAGTCCAATGCCAATGGTTCGGTGATCGATTGGGATCCTGTTTCAGAAGGCGGTGAAGAAGGCTGCGGCGCTGGTGGAGTTCGACTGAGTTCTGTTGATAATCGATGGTTAGGGGATTAATTGCTTTCTTGTAGGAACGAAAACAAGATTGATCCGTGACTCCCCTCCTCCTTTCTCTCTTTGTCTGCGTTGGTATTTTTGTTTGGTTTATGCCCTTTTTTGTTCCTCTGTTTTGGGTTGATGTTTCTGTTCCTCTCTATATATTTTTTTGTTCTGTTTTTGATTGCTCTGTTTGCCTTTTTGGGAATTCTGGGTTTCTCTTTCGTGTTTTTTCTGGGTTTTTTGCTCTCGTTTTTCTCCCCCCCACGAGGTCTTCTTCGCTTCGCTTTTATAGAGGCAGCGGCAGCCTCGGTGGTGGTAACGGCTGGCCTCCCCTAAATGCTCCGTAACCGACGCCTTTAATGGAGAAAACGTCCGCGCCAACGGACGAAACGCCTCTGCCTTTAATGGCAGAGAGCCGTTGCAGAGATGATGAATAGTTGTTGCAAAACGAAACCGTTTTGCTTGGCGGCGAATTTGGTCCTTGTGATACTTCTAATTTTGCAATCAAACCCCTGGTTAAAATATAATTGGACCCTTACATTTCTGCGCCATTTTCAAGTTGGTCCTTGGATTTTAATTTTTCCAATTTGGACCCCAATTAAACCCCAAACTTTAATATGTCTTCGATTAAGTCCCTGATTGGATTAATTAAATTAATTTCAAATTCAATTAAGTCCAAAAACTTATCAATTCTCCAATTAAACCCTTAATTGGATTAATTAAATTAATTTCAAGCTCAATTAAGTCTCAAAACTTATCAATCCTCCAATTAAACCCTTATTTGGAGTAATTAAATTAATTCCAAGCTCAATTAAGTCTCAAAACTTATCAATGTTCCAATTAAACCCTTATTTGGAGTAATTAAATTAATTCCAAGCTCAATTAAGTCTCAAAACTTATCAATTTTCCAATTAAACCCTTGATTGGATTAATTAAATCCATTTTCGAACTTAATTAAGTCTCACAACTTATCAATCATGTTACCTTTAACCCAAATTTTAATTCATTCTTTATTTATTTCATTTTACTTGTTTTTTTTCATCATTATTATTTTTTATCATCATTTTTTTTATCCTTTTTTAGTAAATAAAATAATTAAAATAAAAATGGTCAAAATTTGGGTTATGACATCTTCCTTGCAATTTACGAGTCGCAAACACTTGAAATACTAAGGGAAAAATGAGCTTTTAAGCACATTGAATCTCATTAGATTTCTATCTTAGCTGTCTTTTAATTCATAGGTTATAAATTTAGTTCAAATCAAACACAGATTTCAAGATATCTGAATTGTTTTTTCTTGGCACTTTGTAGACATATCTAAGGGTATGATTTATATTGGTCAAGGGTCCGTGGTTCTAGATTAAAAAACACCAACACCATAGCAATTATAAGGCAAACCAAACACTAAGTAGCTTACCTTAGGTAGGGCGTATTAGCGATGCTAAAACCTTCTCTTTACGCAACCAGTCTCTTGCCTTAGAATCTCTGAAAGACCGGTTAAGTTTCCTAGTGACCATAATACTGGGTGGTGACTTCCTTATTCACAAAAAAAAAAAAAAATCAATTTAGGGTCGCCGCACTCCGCTGCGAGGGTGCGACAAGATGACGACTCCACTAGGGACCCTTAGACTAGGCTTGGTAATTTGTTTGTTTATGCTATGTATTGTTGGTTTTTGTTTTTTATATGAATGGTTTACTTTGTTCAAAAGGTTTAGGATGCATTTTTACATCTTATCATGCATTATATATTGGATATGGGTAAGATCTTTTTGAATCCTGTCACGCATCACCTTTATTTTTATTATCTTTTTGAAAGCACACACATTAAACTTTAAGTTAAGTGGGAGACTAACATGTTACCTTATGACTTGAGTCACTGTTTAAATTTGTGTAAACCCCAACTCTTTGCTGAGTGTTTAGACTGATAGTGATTGGTACATGTGCCATCCCACTATCTGTTGAAGCCCTATATTGCCTTTACGAGGGTGATCACTAGGACAATAAAAAACCCTCTTTAGAGACCAAGTAGTGAACATACCTTATGTCTCACATAAAAAGAACTAGAACCTGCCCTTAGAGTGTATGCTCCATAATATCTTTTGCATCAAAACAAGTCTAACCCCAAGGCATCTTTAATTGCAGGACTTGTGAACGAAATGGCCACCACTGCTAAATTTTTCATCATGGAATATGGAAAAATTATAAACTGTCACAATTGATTAAAGGAGACTGTCTTAGAAGCAATGCTATCACCAATCAAGAACTTGAATTGCACTATGAACAAATTAATGGCTCACTTCCATTAACTACTAATTGGCCACCACTGCACTATGAACAAAATCACTAAAAAAAACCAAAATCAATTTAGGGTCGCCGCGCTCCGCTGCGAGGGTGCGACAGGATGACAACTCCACTAGGGACCCTTGGACTAGGCTTGGTAATTTGTTTGTTTATGCTATATATTGTTGGTTTTTGTTTTTTATATGAATGGTTTACTTTGTTCAAAAGGTTTAGGATGCATTTTTACATCTTATCATGCATTATATATTGGATATGGGTAAGATCTTTTTGAATCCTATCACGCATCACCTTTTTAATTGCAGGACTTGTGAACGAAATGGCCACCAATGCTAAATTTTTCATCATGGAATATGGAAAAATTATAAACTGTCACAATTGATTAAAGGAGACTATCTTAGAAGCAATGTTATCACCAATCAAGAACCTGAATTGCACTATGAACAAATTAATGGCTCACTTCCATTAACTACTAATTGGGGACAAAATAGTTTGTTCGGGTTTTTTGGGCTACAGTATAAATACCGATTTGCCATTAATGGCACAAAATTTTAACCTTTAGGTTAAGGCTTTCTTTTGTCTTTTAAAATAAATAAATAGTGAAGATACAATCATGCCCTTAAGGGAGGGAATATGCATGTGTCGAAGGGCTTCTCCATCCTTTTTTTTTTATTAAAACAGTTCAAATATGAAATTATCCTTAGGTTTCAACAAAAAAAAAGATTGCATGTAATGGTCTTTTCATCATTTTCATATAATATATTGTAAATATCATGTGGGGTTAAGGGTAATTGGATATTTGCATGTATATAAATTTTTGTTTATATTCAGAAATGGCTGATGTGTGCTGAGTAAGCGCTATTGCACTATTTGGGTGGCGCGTGAAGCCCCAAAAAAGAACCGAGCATCATTCAATGCACCTCTCCACCCAAAGCGTAATGGCGGAACCCAAGTAAACATGGGTCAAACATATTTGTCAAACCCAAATAAATGTGGGTCTGACATATTTACCAGCCCAAGATGCCTGAACTTAACTGACGCTAAGTCCAAAGTGTGTAGATGTGGTAGTAAGCCAAGTCCACAGTAAAGTGAGTCTAGCATGTTTGTAAGACCCAAGTAAACACGGATTAGACATGTTTGTCAAACCCAAGTAATGTGAGTTTAACATGGTTACCAGATCCAAGGTGACTGGACTTGGTTGGCGCCAAGTCTAGAGTGTTTGGATGTGACAGATAGCTAAGTTCAAAGTAATGTGAGTCTGACATATTTTCCAGACCCAAATAAACATGGGTATGACATGTTTATTTGTTGTTGTTGTTGCCACCTAATTTTTGACCCAGTATTTTAATAAATTTTTGAGAAAAACAAAAATATAGAAAAAAAGCAATGAAAACCCAAAAAATACATTCTTGATATATTTGCATTGTTTTTAGCATTTTCAGTGTCATCTCAAAAGAATTTAAAATTTCAAAGGTTTTTCGAACACGTTCGACTTTTAACACGTTATTTTTAACATAATTGATTTTTCTCATTGAGTCGATGTTGATATTACTTGTTTTTTTTTTTTTTTAAATACAAAACAAAATAAAAAAAATCAAAATTAAAAAAAAAAATAAAAAAAAAAATTAAAGGACCAATGTATTTTAGGGATCAAATCACTTTGCCTATAAATAGAGATCACAACACATATAAAAGAGGGGGTTTAAAGAATATAGGAAATACAACAAAACCCTAAAACCCATCTTTACCAACACAAGTCGCCACCCCTTCGTAGCTTTTGGTTTTCTTTCTCCCAACCTCTCCATCATCCCTCTTCCCCAGCTCCACCCATAACAGACTCCCCTTTCCCCCCCCTTTTGGTTTAGCCCTATTTCCTTTGATCCTAGCCTCCCTACATACAGACCTTCCTCTATCTCTTCCGATCTGCCCTTCCAGAGAATGAGCAGAACCATTTGAAACCTTTTATTAAGTGGAGGCAATTTTTATTTTATAAAGTATAATTGTTAAATATAAATTTTTAATTTTTTTTTTGTCTAATAAAAATCTATTTAGAGGTAATTTTCATTTCATAAAATATAATAGGTAAATATAACTTTTTTTATTCTTATTTTTTTTAAAAAAATAAGGATCTTAGTTAATTGCTCGAGTTTTCCAATTCCTCCGGCAGGCTATGGATGAATAACATCATATCATATCATATCGTAAACGTGTCGATCGAAATAACTTGAACTTTTGAATAGATGTATATACGGTGGCGTGATGATGAAAGTCCATGACTACGATAGGACATTGACTGTTCATAACAATTGTTTTCACTCATAATTTGGCCGGTTCCTAGTGTCAAAGCAAAAAAGGCTAGCTTCTAATAAACAGAAAATTTTTTTAAAAAAAGAGAGAGAAAAATATCAAATCCTTTGTCTTGT
The DNA here is from genome assembly GCF_005239225.2 of Populus alba. Lineage (NCBI taxonomy): Eukaryota > Viridiplantae > Streptophyta > Magnoliopsida > Malpighiales > Salicaceae > Populus > Populus alba. The sequence continues at coordinate 54,730,636 of NC_133284.1, read as the reverse complement.
GATCACTAGCCAGTTAGGTTTAAACGAAGAAATTAAAGAGATTGAGGCGTGCAGGTCCCTCACCGTATGGAAAAGAAAGGAAGAAAAACGTGGTTCCCACATTTTACTCATTTTTTCCTTGAATAATAATAATATTAGTTTCCACTCTCCATAACTATTATTACAAGCTTACCAGAGTAGAAGTAATAAATCAAGCAATTATGATCCCACCAGATATGGATGAGTAATAAAGTTGGCACATTACTAATTATGATTTAAACAGCACTAATTAATTTAGGAAAAGGGTCTCCTTATAACTGTTTGCGTTATAATTTGGTTTTTAAATTGTTTTTTATACTATTTTTTATTTAAAAAACCATCAAATTGATGTTTTTTAGGTGTTTATTTATATTTTTAATGTGATGATATAAGAAATAAAAAGATATTCTAAGACAATATTAATTATTTTAATACATTTTTATTTAAAAAAACTCATTTATTAATGACTTCATGGTGTCCCACGAAAATAATTTAACCTATATGGAATCAAAATAGAAAAAAGAAAAATTAACCATATATCTCCTTTAATTCCCTTTCATAGCATTCTTTTTAAATCAATAGTACGTAAATAATACTTATAAATTAATTTACATATACATTACTCGAGATTATATTCATTTTTCAATCAATTTTAAAAACACAACCTTAAATAAGTTTAATGATGATGTTAAATTTCGAGCTCATTTTTTTTTAAAAAAAGGTAAAATCTCCTCAAGATCAGATCTTATAAGGCATTCTCTCTTTTGTTGTAGCGTAAATTAGTTTAGAGATACTATTCTCATCGCGAAAAAAAAGAGTTTGGATGTTAAAGAAAAGTCCAAATCTGTAGGCTTTGGAAGATTGCAGATGCAGTGCCTGCCAAACCCTAGATATGGCATTAAATCAGGATGTGCAGCGGCAATCAGACGTCTATTCTAAGCTAACCAATTCCAGCTAATGTCCCTACCATTTGCATATATATTTTTGGACACGTTTCCTGTAATATATATATATATATATATATATATATATATATATATATATATATATATATATATATATATATAAACTACATTTCAAACGCACAGTATTATGCACATCTTCCGAGTCAAATATTTCGAAAGGGTCCACAATACCTCCACCTCAATTCGTTCACTAATTGCCGTTACTATTACCAGCTAGACCAGCTGGTTTTTGTCCTCCTTTTTCACCCGCTCAAGGAGACCTAAGGGAATACTTCTATTGTTTCAAATTTTCAAAAGAAATCAGCACCTTCATTCCAACGAAATTTTCAATCTGGGTGCGTGGCGCCTAAGGTAAGATCCCATCAAGAAAGAATTGATCAATATTGTCTTTCTATATGAAAAAAAGGGTTAAAAAAACAGAAAAGGAGAGCAATTATGATACCATCGACTCGATCAATTGTAATCTGCATGAATATTGAGATGAACTAGAATGAATGAATGGATGAACTGATGAGGAGAGGGACGCTCGTGTGGTAAGATGAAAAGGACACATAATTAACAAACAGTACTCCTCGTGGGGTACCTTCACACTTCCACAAGTTGGGAAATTAAATAGTGACCAAGGAGGAGTTAATGGACAACGTTAATGAAAAGTCTTGGCTTTGGTAAGAGGAAGGGGCCACACTCTTGTCTTGATATACAATCAACATATTATACAATATATATAAAAGGGATATGGGTTCAGAAATCTGCCTGGATTCCGCTGTTTTCTATCTGAGAGCAAGTAGTGTGTGCTTATTTCTTCTCAATAATCGCTGTCGTATTTAATCTCTTTAATTAGTTCGCTATAATCAAGTTTCAAATTTCTACCCGGTTATCCGTCCATGCATCTTACAAGTCTACATGGAAAAGGACCTCTTGTCTCATCTCTCTAGCTACCTACTTGACTGCACGTGTCGTGGGGTTGTGTCCTGTGGAAGAGATGGGTTTGTCCTCTTCCTTTTAAGAATAATGTTTTAACTTGCAAGGGAGCAGCTAGCAGACTTTGATATCGCGAAGCCTAGCTAGCCCACGGGGTTAATTATTATATATTTTGAATTTTACGAGGAATGTGAAACATTGAGGAGGCAGCAGCTAGGTAGGAGACGAAAAGATGTACTCGTGTGGTGTGTGTATAGAGACAAAATGCTTCCCCACTCCCCTTTTTTCTTTTTTCTTTTTCTCATGTGATTTGGTGCTCACACACTTCCAAGTTCCATCCAATATCCATAGCCATCTAGCCGGCCCGACGTCCCGCGCCCCGTGCCTGCCTATGCTTAGCCTTCAAGAATCAAAGATGTCTACACATGTTGGTGGTTATCGTCAATTAATATTGACATAGAAAAACTAGTGCCCCATAGTAGAGGGAACCCACCACTTTCCAAGCAAGATGTTGTCCCTTCCACTACATCCGATATCCCTACGCCAAGGGATTCTCTCTCTTTATTTAATCTTAATTACATCTTAGGGTTTAGGGTTTCAGTTCCATCGATCATGCATGATCGATGCAAGAGATCATCGATGAGCATGCATCCTCTTATGCTGCCTTGGCTAATTAAGCAAGCCTCTTCTTGTTGTAGTGCAATAACCATTGACATGTGTTTTTCTCAGTTAATTTCTCTTTGGGTCTATCTTACCTAACGTCATTACCTCTCCCTCTGTGGTTGGGTGTTCTACTTCTCATTCACTATGGCTTCTTCAACTACAAATTAAGTGTAGGAAATTAATTAATATAATATACTATATCATGCATCAAGGAAATAAAATTAACAACAACAACATTGCACTTTACAGCTATCGTTGCTTCATTCTTGCTTGCCAATCCATGTCCATATATATATAATTTGTGGGGGTTTAATATTGACTCTTAAGAATAAAATATATAAGGAACGTGCATGCCCATATGTTCTTATTAGTGGCAATTATTTGACAAATTCTATCTTTCAATAATAAAATAATAAAATCTACTTGGAATGCACTTAATTAAGTATATATGAAGTAAATAAATTTGCTATACATGTACTTCTATCTTACCTCTGCGAATTCAATTGCTTAAAACCTGATTACGAAACTCAATTTTAACACTTAAAAATTAAGAGTTGGTTCATAGTGGATACATAGATAGGAATATGAACCTGTGGCCAATTTGATGTGTATTTAGTTTTGGCACAAGATGTTGCTATCTCCTCTCATTATTATTATTATTATTAATTGCCTATTTATGTGGACAAAATACAAACGTTTTGTACACGATTCAAACATTATTATTATTAATTAATTGCTTATGTGAACAAAATACAAACGATTTTTTCAAACAATAAAGTAGATGGGTCAAGATAGATAGACAGATAAATGTAGTAAGTGGGTGTTTGGTGATGCGGTGTAGAGTATTTTTCAATTAAAAATATATTAAAATAATATTTTTTTAATTTTTATGTGAGCACATTCAAACTATATATATAATTAAAAACATTAATTTAATATTTTTCAAATAAAAAACAATTTGAAAAAACACTAACTATCATTAGCATTAGATAATGTATATATTATAAAATAAATATAATTCAACTCTGAACGAATCAAAAGTAATGCCGAAGAATAAAAGGCTGGTTCATTAATTAAATTAAAAACTAATCGAGGAATTGTACATATTCCCAATATTAACATAGATTAATTATATAAATCATGAATGGCAATGAAAATAAAGAAGGGAAACTTGACAGCTTTGATTGAGTTGCCCTTCGGGTACTCCACTACAAGTATAATTTCATGTCATGTGAGTTATTTTTATATATACTAGCCTGATATTTGCTAGCAATTGACTTGGAAAATTCTTTACTTTACTTATCGTAATAATAATAACAACAAGGAAGAAGAGGAGGAGGAGAATGATTAGAATCTTTTTAATAGTATTATTGCTGTGTGAACTGAAGAGCATGCTAGCTTGAGTTAGGATCAGCGCTGCTACTGCCTCTATAAGAAATTTCCCCAGTAACAACACAAAATGGTAATCCTAATACAAACATGTATCGGGTCGGGTGCAAATTAATTTTCATGGAACGTGAAATTTGAGAGAGAGAGAGAGAGAGAGAGAGAGCAAATAGGCTGGGGTTTTCTTCATCTTTTTCTTGTGTTTTGCCATACTTGCACACCTGAATACATTCGAATCGAACATGGCGGTGAGTAAACTAAACTACATCATCATCGAAGATGATTCAGAGATGAAAAGAAATGAGTACTGGAGGGGCGGGGCGGGCCAGTGAAGTGCCAAAAAAGGGGCAAACTTAGGGTAGTGAGCTAGCGTGTCTTGTGGCATGTTAAGATGGGATACACGTTGGGGGTAAAAAGCTACAGATTTCTAGTTATTATGCACGAGTATATGAGGATGTAGCTTTCTCAGTATTTTATTTAATTAAATTCGGGAAATGAAAGATTTTCGATACAGTAGAAGAAAGTAGCGTGGAGGATGAAAGATTAAAGAAAGGAAAAGAAATGGAGGTGAGAAATGGAATATATATATATATATATACACATATTTTGAGAGAGGGAGGGAGGGAGAGGCGTACAAGCAAGCCAAAAGCTCCTCCTCCTAGCTCCTAGAAAAGATGGAGTTGGGAAGGGAGAGAGAAGAGAGGATCAAATCCAAAGGTTTGACTGTACCCGAAAAATGAGAACAAATTTTAAAAAATAAGTGGGGGAGCAACAGATTCACATCTCCCACAATTCACTCTTCCCTTCCCTTCCATCCTCTCTCTGCCTTCTCTCTCTCTCTCTCTCTCTCTCTCTCTCTCTCTCTGTGTTCCCTTGCCTACCCCCAATGCACCACCATTCAACTTGTCCTCTCAAGAGACTCCCTACTACTAATATTCTATTCTCCTCCCCCCCCCTCTGAAATGTGTGCGTGTGGAGATGTCACTTTACTTGGTCTTGACATCTTTTTCTTTCTTTACTTCTATGCCTGTTTTCTTCTCCTCCTCCTTTAACTAAGCCTCCACCTCTGCCTTGCACCTGGGCTGAGCAGCCTAGCACGACTGCTTGTTCTTGTTCGTGTTTTCTGGCTGATTCTTGAATAATTTTGGTTTATTTAAGTGGCAACGATGCTATTTCTAGTACTAGTTTATGTCTGTCACACGGTGGTAATGCTATCTGTCAACAAGTGACAGCCGACATTTCTTTCTTTCTGCACATCGTACCCTTCCCCTCACACACACACGCACTCTTCTGTCCTCTTCCTTAACTGATTCTCTGATTTCCTTGGAGTTAATTTGTACTCTACAAGAAACCATCACATCACCTTCCCTCTACTTCATAACTTCTCCAGGTAAATCCCCCTTCTTCTCTCTCTTTTTTTATTTTTTGATGTTACTATTATCAGTTTTTTGGGGAAAAGGTTTGGAATTTTAGCACACTGATTACTACCTTGATAGTGATTTCCACCTTCTCTTTCTTTTCTCAATTTATTATTAATTAATACTACTTTTTTCTTTTTTTTCAGATTTTCAAGCAACAAGTCAAAGTTTGGAAATTTAGTGAAATATTAAAACCTCAGAAGAGGATTTACATTAAGAGCAGAATCTCTAAATGCTTTGGGAGAGGTGCTTCTTTGATTGGAAGGAAGATACAGAGAAAGCTAACAGACAGAAGAAAGGAGAGATTAAGCTTTCATTTTTTCAAGATTGGTTCAATTGCACCAGTTATGCAGAGAGACTAATTAAGAGGGGATATTTCAGCAAATCTGAACACCCAGATTAACCCCAAAAGAAAAAAAAAAATGAAGAAACAATGGAGGATATCATCACGAAGGCCACCACCCAAAGCCATGAATTACAATCTTTGGTTATGTGTTGCTGTTGCTATTTATGCCATCATCATCACAAACCAGAGGGTTGTCATCGCAGCAAAGTACCAATAATGAAGTTGTGGGATTATTAGCCTTCAAGAAATCCTCTGTTCAATCTGATCCAAATAATTTATTAGCCAACTGGTTCCCGAATTCTGCTACTCCATGTTCATGGTCAGGCATCTCTTGTTTCTCTTGATTCCCATGTCACCACTCTCAACCTCACCAACGCTGGTCTCATTGGAACCCTAAACCTCTATAACCTAACTGGGGCCTTGCCATCTCTCAATCATCTTTATTTGCAAGGCAATTCTTTCTCTGCTTCTGATCTTTCTGCCTCCTCTTCTTGTGTTCTTGAGAGTCTTGACTTGTCTTCAAACAACATCTCGGACCCTCTTCCAAAGAAAGTCCTTTTTTGAGTCTTGCAATCACCTCTCTTTATGTTAATCTCTCTCATAATTCCATTCCTGGTGGTTCCCTTCGATTTTAGTCCTTCCTTTGCTACAGCTTGACCTCTCTCGCAATACTATTTCTGATTCTACCTGGCTGGCCTACTCTCTTTCCACCCTGCCAGAACTTGAATCTTCTTAACTTCTCCGATAACAAGCTCGCTGGAAAACTTGCGGTAACTCCCTTGTCCTGCAACAGTTTATCGGTTTTAGACCTATCATACAATCTATTATCTGGGGAGATACCACCTAATTTTGTTGCAGACTCTCCATCTCTCAAATATTTGGATCTCTCACACAACAAACTTCTCTGCCAACTTCTCCAGCCTTGATTTTGGGCACTATTGCAATCTTACTTGGCTCAGTTTGTCACAAAATAGGCTCTCCGGCATTGGATTTCCATTAAGTTTGAGGAACTGTGTGCTTCTACAGACGCTTAACCTCTCCCGTAACGAGCTACAATTAAAGATTCCTGGTACCTTTTTGGGGGAGTTTTCACGAATTTAAGGCAGTTGTCTCTGGCTCACAATCTGTTTTATGGTGACATTCCTCTTGAGTTGGGACAGACCTGTGGAACTCTACAGGAAATGGATCTATCAGCAAACAAACTCACTGGTGGCTTGCCGCTGACTTTTGCATCGTGTTCTTCTATGCAGAGTCTGAATCTTGGCAGCAATCTACTCTCCGGGAATTTCCTCACTACTGTTGTAAGCAATCTTCAAAGTCTGATATATCTGTATGTTCCATTCAACAACATTACCGGTTACCGTGCCTCTGTCTCTCGCAAATTGTACTCAACTTCAAGTGCTTGACCTCAGTTCTAATGGCTTCACGGGGGATGTTCCTGCTAAGTTGTGTTCCTCCTCGAACCCAACCGCACTCCAAAAGTTACTCCTAGCTGATAATTACCTATCAGGAAAAGTTCCATCAGAGCTTGGAAGCTGCAAAAAACCTGAGGAGCATTGATCTTAGTTTCAACAGCTTGAATGGACCAATTCCCTTGGAGGTTTGGACCTTGCCGAATCTTTTGGACTTGGTTATGTGGGCAAACAATCTCACTGGTGAGATCCCGGAAGGCATTTGTGTGTTAATGGAGGAAACCTCGAGACTTTGATTCTCAATAAACAATCTCATCACAGGAACCATTCCTCGGTCCATTGGCAATTGCACTAATATGATTTGGGTTTCCCTTTTCCAGCAACCGGCTTACTGGAGAAATTCCTGCTGGCATTGGAAATCTAGTTAATCTGGCTGTTCTCCAAATGGGTAACAATTCACTTACTGGGAAAGTACCACCAGAGATTGGCAATTGCCGGAGCCTCATTTGGCTTGATTTGAACAGCAACAACCTAAGTGGTCCTCTCCCACCCGAGCTTTGCAGACCATGCTGGTCTAGTTGTTCCTGGAATTGTATCCGGGAAGCAGTTTGCATTTGTAAGAAATGAGGGTGGAACATCATGCCGAGGAGCTGGGGGACTGGTTGAATTTCAGGGGATCCGGCCAGAAAGGTTGGAAAATCTTCCTATGGTTCACTCTTGTCCTACAACAAGAATTTATTCTGGCATGACGGTTTATACATTCGTCACAAATGCAGCATGATATTCCTTGATCTTGCCTACAATTCGTTGTCAGGAACTATCCCTCAAAATTTTGGTTTGATGAGCTATTTGCAGGTCTTGAACTTGGGGCACAATAAGCTAACCGGAAATATTCCTGACAGTTTTGGAGGTTTGAAAGCAATTGGAGTTCTGGATCTCTCACACAATGATCTCCAAGGATTTCTACCAGGGTCTTTAGGGACTCTCTCATTTCTTAGTGATCTTGATGTGTCGAACAACAACCTCACTGGTCCTATCCCTTCTGGAGGGCAGCTAACTACTTTCCCCCAATCCAGGTATGAAAACAATTCTGGCCTCTGCGGTGTACCATTGCCCCCTTGTAGCTCTGGAGGTCACCCACAAGGTTTTTACCACTCAGGGAAAGAAGCAATCTGTGGAAGTAGGGGTGGTCATTGGCATCGCATTTTTTGTCTTTATGCCTCTTTGGTCTTACATTGGCTCTTTATCGAGTAAAGAGGTACCAGCGGAAGGAAGAACAGAGGGAGAAGTACATCGACAGCCTCCCAACTTCAGGTAGCAGCAGCTGGAAACTTTCAGGTGTTCCTGAGCCTTTGAGCATCAACATTGCCACTTTCGAGAACCTCTAAGAAAGTTGACTTTTGCCCATCTACTTGAAGCTACGAATGGTTTCAGTGCTGATAGCTTAATAGGGTCTGGTGGATTTGGAGAGGTATTACAAGGCACAACTAAAAGATGGATGTGTTGTTGCTAATATAAGAAGCTGATTCATGTCACAGGTCAGGGGGACAGAGAGTTTATGGCAGAAATGGAAACTATTGGGAAGATCAAGCACCGCAACCTGGTTTCCTTTGCTGGTTTACTGCAAAATTGGAGAGGAGAGGCTTCTTGTGTATGAATACATGAAATGGGGGAGTTTAGAGTCTGTTTCTTCATGACAGGTCCAAAGGAGGATGCTCAAGGCTTGATTGGGCAGCAAGAAAGAAGATTGCAATAGGCTCAGCAAGAGGACTTGCTTTCCTACATCACAGCTGCATACCTCACATTATCCACCGTGACATGAAGTCTAGCAATGTTCTTTTAGATGAAAACTTTGAAGCTCGGGTTTCGGATTTTGGAATGGCAAGATTGGTGAACGCCCTTGACACACATCTTAGCGTGAGTACACTTGCAGGAACTCCAGGTTAATGTGCCCCCTGAGTATTATCAGAGCTTTAGATGCACATCAAAAAGGGGATGTCTACAGCTATGGTGTCATACTTCTGGAGCTCCTCTCAGGCAAAAAGCCAATAGATTCCGCTGAGTTTGGTGATGATAACAACCTTGTTGGGTGGGCAAAGCAGCTATATATAGAGAAGAGAAGCAATGGGATACTGGACCCTGAGTTAATGACACAAAAATCTGGAGAAGCTGAATTATACCAGTATTTGAGAATCGCATTCGAGTGCCTTGATGACAGGCCTTTCAGACGGCCGACCATGATACAGGTTATGGCTATGTTCAAAGAGCTTCAGGTTGACTCTGAAAGCGATATCCTAGATGGTTTCTCTTTGAAAGATGCAAGCATTGATGAATTCAGGGAGAAAGAGTCTAGCTAATGATGTTTAGCTTTTGATTGGACTATAAGGTTTTGTCTTTTGGCACCTTTGATCTGCTCTGCCTGCGATTACAGATATGGAAGTGGTCATTTGCGCTTCTGAATTGGATATGGGGTAATCCTTCAAATTTCAGCTACTGTAAATAATAGAATGCTGAAATGACACAGAAAGTTGCAGGAAAATGGGGAGAGAACAAACGAACAGGTCCTTCAGTTGCTCAACGATGGGCAACTTATACTTTTTGTTTCCCATTGATCATGATGTACAATGCAAAAGACTTGAAACTTTGTTTCTCTTCCACCATTAGCTTCTTTATTCCGTCACAGTTTTTGCTAACTGATGATTCACTATTTTGTTTGTTTATTTTACAATTATTGCTGTTTATAGGAAAGCTATGATTTTAGAAATGAACACACTGTTCTGTAAAGTTGTAGTGGTAGCATTGTTGGAAAGTAAATCACAAGTGCATTTAGTAGTGAACTTCAGTAGATTGATGCGGAGTGGATTAAGGCAATTGATTCAGGAATATGATGATCCACAAGCATTTCTTTTCCAGTCAACCTCTGTAACATTCCCATTAGTCTTTTGCCCTTTTCCTTTTACGTATCGTCATGAAGGGCTATACCGTTTCAAGCTGCTTTAGATTTATTACACACCCCAAATCAAGTTGCAAACGCACGCCGCCATCCATTTAGCTGAAGCACCCCTGGGGAGGCTGCTAAAGATTATCCAAGTTTCTTTTTCAAGAACACTGCAGAATTTTTACATCATCTTATTGAGATTCGTTGAGAATGTAACAAGAAAGTTTAGGGAAAAAGCCAGTGGTCTTGCAACATCATAAAAATAGACCTGTGAAGACT